>NW_019384414.1:1122697-1152516 GCF_000671375.1 Centruroides sculpturatus | reverse complement strand
ATAAATATTTAGTAACTTGTAAATTTAATTTATAAACAGAACATTTTTATTAAAAAATAATAAATAAATAAACAAACACGTTAAAATTAATAAACTTCTTCTAAAAACAAATTCTATCGAATACATAATTTGGTTTGCTGTGTGTAAATTTGTTATTTAAATTTTAAAAATTAATAATAAAATATAAATAAATTTCTATAAAAAAAAAGTAAAATATTCATTAAAAATTTGACAAAGTATATTTATTTAAAAAATTATTTTAAAGATAAACACGGCATCTCAATCCATTAAATGTTTTATTATTATTATTATTATTAAATATATATTTTACTTCTTTGCCATTATCGCTTTATATAAAAAAAAGAAAGTTCTTTCTTGTTATTGTCAAAAGGCATTTTTATTACCAGGATAAAGCTGAAACAACTCGTTAATCCTACACAAGTAACCTTTTGCCTATTAATTTACTTACTGGTTTTTTTACATTTTAGGTACGATAGAATTCATTTTAGAAGAGAAGAATACGTAAATAAACTAACTACAATTTTCCAAACTAGAAGATGTTATCGGCTTGTACAGGAAGCTTTTAATAATTTGTTTTCAAAAGATTAATAATATTCCTCCCTCTTTTTTTGCATAATTATCTTCATTTTTTTTAAATTAAATCTCCAAAAATTAATTTATTTTTACGTCAATTTAATTCGTTTCCATGTTCTTTTTTAAATATATAAATATATTATTTAATTATGTATTAAGAGAATTAAAATGTATAATGGTCTTATATAATTGCAGTTATTTTTTACTGGACGAATCAGAGAGGGGCTTAAGTCCTCCGCATCAATCAAAAAATAAAATTTCGAACTTCTAAACGTTTTTAATTATATAATAAGTAAATTAAGTTATATATTAAAAAAAAGTAATATAGAAAAAATTAATTATAATTTTAGTCAATAGATGGCGACATTAACGAACATTAGAATTAAAGTCGGTGAAAGGAAATTCGGTGTTACTTTTGTTTGTTTCTTTTATTGGTTTTTAGACGTAAAATAACCTTATTTTGAATATTTTATAGCATTTTCGGGTGAGAAAATTCGAATTTTTATGATTTTGTCAGAAGAAACACGAACGTTTTTCCTGTCCCACACGAAAGTAACAATGAACTCTCCCTAAATTCGCGTGTTTTGATACGAGATGAAAATCTATACGAGAATTGGGTCATTTTTCAAAAATTGTCCCGAATAATCTTTCTGTTTTCTGAGAAGCTTACAAATACGGTCGAATGATTTGTTGAACCGGAACGTTAAAAATGGACTTTGTTGACGGATCGCATGCAACAAAACTTTGTCGGTATTCTTTCATTCCACTCGGCCGTAACTCGAATGTACAGGTACGAGTAGGTTAGTTAGTAGTACCTGTTCCTTTGTAAGGCGAACGGGTCCTACCTACCTACGTAACGAGTTCTGGCCGTCGTCGAGATGTTTGGATAGAAGAAACACACCCCAAAAAACGTGAGTTTTTATATAAATACAACACTTTTTTAACAATTAAATCGGTGCGGGGTGCATCGGACAATCGGGTTACTCGACATTAATTTACACGCGAATTCTTTTAGTATTTTTACCAAATTTACTGGGATTCTTGCAGGGCCTCGTAGGCGATGCGTCGATCGAGATGTCGTCGACGTTTACGTTTAACGTCACTGATCGTCGCCGTCCCGATCGTCGTCGTCGTTACGGTCATGGTTACGACGATGAAAGGTAACCGCGGAGACGATCCTCGAGTGGACGAAGACGTGATGATCGTGCTGAGAAATGATAAGAGACAAAAAGAATACATAGACAAGCGTGGCATTCACGTCATCGTGGGGCACTACTTAGGAAATTCCCTACCTTGGGAAATTACGCCCAATTTGACAAAAGGTAAATTATCGTCGTCGTCTGTAGGCACCATCTAAATTATAAATTTAAGTATATATATATATATATTTAATTTAGAAATGTTAAACGCAAATAATTACAACCCCATTTGGTCGTTCGGTAGCCGAGGGCAACCCGTTTATTTACCTCAGGTGGATAAACAGAGAGAGAAAACACTTTTTCACATTAATAGATTTAATTTAATGGTCAGCGATGCCATACCCGTTAACAGGACTCTACCGGACGTTCGGAAAGTCAGGTAAGAATCTGGAAATTCCCATTACAATTCCGACACTTTCTAACTTTTACTAAACTCGAGGTGACCCAAAAATCGGCCGGCCTTCGAAAGACAATTATATCGAAATCATAATTAACCATAACTTTTTTTAAATGTGGCATTTCCGGCTGTATATGGAGCGATCAAAAGACGGCTGACTTCTGGACCGTGGCGTAAATTAATTTGGAAATTAATTGCAAATCTCCTTAAGTTTCTATTAATTTAACCACAATCTTAATCGACAAAAGAACCAAAGAAAGATTTTAGTTGCAGAGAGAAGAGATATTCGGGTTTGGAATCCCAAGACGTTACCATCGTCATAGTCTTTCATAACGAAGCATGGTCGACCCTCCTGCGAACGGTGCACAGCATCATCAGCAGATCTCCGAAGAGGCTGCTGAGAGAAATCATTTTAGTGGACGACGCCAGCGAAAGGAGTAAGTGTAACGCGTCCGAAGATCTGTCGCCCGGTGTCATTTTTTATTTAAATTACCGCAGGTTTTCTCAANTTTGACGTAAAAAATATCATTTGGCGCTTTGACTGCTTTTTCGGCTACATATTATTTATAATTATATTAATTGAATAAAAACGCATTTTAAAATGGCGTTTCGTCGCTTTTTATTAATTAGAGACCCAAATAAAACAAATATTTGTGTTTTTCAAATAAATTTTCGTTTGTTTCTTTTATAATAAATGAATTTATCTATTTCTAAGTAAAAATTGAAGGTGTCTGTAAAAGTAATTTTTTAAAATATCCTTTTTCTTGATAAAGTTTTAATACTTATTATTATAATCTAGACATGCTAATTTTTAAATATACTTGTATATTGGGCCACAAGTATATATTATATATTCTTGTGGCCCAAAACTCCTTGACTTCTTCCAATGCGGCTCAGAGAAACAAAAAGGTTGGACACCCCTGCTGTATATTATTTCTGTTGTATTTTTAATTTTCCTAAGGTCAAAATATAATGTTAAGATAACATGTAGTGAAGATTTTGTTAGTGTTACTTTAATTTTTTTTTATTTCTAAATATGAAACAATTTTACCTTTTATATAACATGTCATCAGGAGAAGGTGGCTCTTCAGGTCCAAGATTTCTATCATCATATGTGTCATCATATTCATCTTCATATAAAGTGTCATCTGTTTCTTCTATGACATCATATTTTTGATATATTTCTCTTAAAGCTGAGGCATTTTTATCTTGTTTTAGAACAATGTTTATATCTAAAAGTTTATCTTCTCTGTAACAATAATTATAATTAACAAACATATGAGTAAGTAAAATCAGGAAATTAAGATTTTTTGAATTTCAGTTTTTTAGATTATTTAATTAATAAAATAATTTTAAAATAAAACAGAATAATAATTATTTTTTTTTTGTAGAACTTACCGTTTGCCTTTATGAATTCTACTTTTATCTATTTTATCAGTTGAAAATACATCAAATTCATCATTATCATATATATTTTTACGACTGGAAAGAATGGACGACTTCCGAGTACTTTAAAATAAAAAGACTTTAAACTTTATTGATGTTTTAAAATACTTTCCACAAAGTCTCAAATAAATATCTAAATACCTTTTCATTGATCTATCCAATTTGTTTAAACTGCTAGGAAGAGTATCATCAAGTAATGCACTAATCACTTTTTCTGCATCATAATTGTAGTATTCTAAACATTGCTGCAAATGTTTTTAATAAACAAATATGACTTATTTATATTAATTTATTATGCATAGTGATGCTGTGCAAAATGACAGTGTGCCAGAGAGACACAAATATACAGTAACTGCACTGTGGATAATTAATAAATACAATGGTAATGGTAAGTCAATTATTCACAGTGCAGGTCAATTTGTGCTTCTATGGCAACACTGTCATTTTGCACAGCATTGATGCTGCTAGGTTATGTCAATTATCACTGCCATTAATCATGGTTATTCTCTTTGTGTACATCAAAGAAGAGCAATAACCAATAAGCTGTTTTTGTGGTCAGAAGGTGTATCAAGGACTGCACTCCAAAGACTTTCAATTTCAAGGCTAAAATTTGCAAATTGAAAGCAAACACTGAGGACTAGTGTTGAAAGGTATGGCATTGATGAATGCCAATGGCCATCTACATACTGCTGCTCACATTGCTGACACCTCTGGAAACTCAAGTTTGAAACAATGACTCATCTACATGATTCTACAGAAGGATGCTTCTGTAGAATCCCAATCTCATCACTTTGGACTATAACATGTTTAGTTCACTCAAAGAGGCATTAAAGGCTATCTATTCATTTAGGACCAAGAAGTGAAGGAAGTGATGAATATGTGGTTTATTGCTCAGCCAAAAATGTTCTATTCTGAGGGCATAAAGAAGCTTGCATAACAATGAACCAAGTGCATGGAAAAGGAAGCAAACCATGTAGCAAAATGATGTTAATGCAAGTTTTCTGTTTGTTTTGAAATAAAGTTTATGGACAAGGATCCAGTCAGAGAACTGGAATAGACCTTTGATATAAAGTGTGNACGTTTTGATACGATGTACAGAATCTGTGGTGACTCGTACTCAGAATTGTATTGATGCTGCAGGTCACCAATTTGAACAGTATTAACATTTGTTATTTATGTTTCATTTACATTGGACTTTCAGCTTTCTATTTTCCTGAAATTTAACTTTGTAGAACGGTAAATAAATTTTCTATGGAAGTTCAAAGTGTGTATACATTTTTTTGAAGCACCCTGTATAAATACCCGAAAATCGTCACATTTCTTCCCCCATTAAAAAAGAAAAACAGATACGGGAGCGCTGGGAACAGAAGAATCCTCACGAAATTTTTGCTAAGCCGTAAAAGCGAAAGCCAAGCGAATCATTTAACCACGGAATCGGTAAGTTTTTCTGTGGGAAGTTCAACCGATCGGAAGAAAAGGAGTTTTCATTCTTTTGAGCTGAAATACGAAGGTTTTATTTCGATTTTGACAGTGTTTTTTTCCCCAATTAATTGGAGCACAGAAGCGCGTTTGTTACGCGCGGAGGTCCGTCCGAAGGCGCTCGACACTGGGTCCGCGATTCGTTTCGATAAATTACTTTATTTAAATGACGTTTCGGTCTCGTTGCCTTACGACGTAATTAGATTAATAATGTAAATGGGAGTTAATACGTTACGAGCGTTGGGTAACCGATAGATATGCTTTGTAATATCGCGTCGGAGCCGGTGACATTTTTCTAAAGCGAAAGGACTTATAAAATAACGCCACGGTTCTACGCAGATACGAAATAAGAAAAGCGGAAAGTGTCTTCAAAAACCCAATGCGAAAAACGCCGTTCAGCAACCGGTGGGAAAAGCCCAACTGGGAGAATGCGTTTTCGAGACTTACTCCAAACAGGCAAGTTACCTCCATTCTATATGCTTTTTTCTAATACAGTAATTACTCGCCTCCGAAAACCTGTCTTTCCGGCAACATTCGTTATTCTCAAACGTTTTCGGCCTTTGCGCGTACGTCGAATGGTCGAGTTTAAAAAAAAAGAGTTAAATAAGACAGAATAGACGAAATACCTTTTTATTCGGCAGTAAATACATACGTAGGCTAAGCCAACGCGTCGGGCCCGGGGAAGGCGAAATAGCGAATGCACCGCGTCCAAAACTGTAGAAAAACTAACCGCCTACGGGCTCTCTCGAAGAAACGTATGCCCGTCGATGGTAATCTTTTCGGCCGCATTATCGTATGTAAAATGTACATTTATATTATTTTATTCCGCTATTTATCATTTTCACGTATTCGTCCCGATTGTATTCCATTATTTAGTCGTTCGTAATAGTTAATTATTAAGCAAAAACAATTTATTTCAACCGTTACGAGTAAGTTTTAAATCGGCCATTCCACGTATCCGACGGTCGAAAACGTCCGAAAACTAAAGAATAGAACCAGGAAAGGCTCTTTTTCGGACAGTTTTTTTTATTAATTTCGTAAACCAGGTTTTAAAATTGTAGTAGAATAACTATTTAGAAAATTACCATTTTTTTGTAAACCTCTTTACCGCTTATTATCGGTATCCTAAACTACGCGCCATACGACTCTTAAGTACTTTCGGGTTGACGAGCCGTCGGACGATACGTTTTCCAGTTACAGATCTTTTGTTAAAATACACAAATTCCGTCGATATTTGTCCGCACTTTTCGCTTCGTTCTTTCCTCCGCCCAATAGGGGAGCCTTTAACGTCGATCTTTCCTTCTAAATCCGTAAAATTTCTCCACTGGCCCACGATTCCGTAGAATTATTGCCCTTTTCGCGTTCTCCTCTGTCTGGATCGTCGTCGTCTTCCCCTCGACGCTCGGTGTAGGTAGGGAAGCGGTTTTCTTGGGCGTACGAACTTCGTAGAGCCGCTTTCCGCTCTTCGAGTTCCCCCCCCCACTCCCAGGCCTGGAAACGGTAGGGGAAGGAAAGTTTTGTTTAAGGCAAAGCGATTCTTCGGCCATCCGCCCGGGGATGCCTTCCGGAAGGACTGGGAAATTGGCCCCTATTTAGGTGTTACAAAAGCCAAGAGAACCCGGAAAACTCCCAGTTGCCGGTCCGTTGACCGGGCGTCAATCCGCGACCGACTACAGGTATTCGGTGATTTTATCCGCTCGGTCGGACAAATCGAGATAAATAACGACGGAAGTTTGCATTTTTAGTCGGAACGACGAATCGTCCGAGTAAAACCGTCGAAATGGGAGGTGTAATTTCCAGAAAGGTTCCGACGGCCCGAAAGTACTTACCGGTTGGCAGGTGGTTCGGATACCGGTAAAAAAAGTAATTTATTAATTAACCAAGGAGCTATTTGTTTTCAGTACGTGTCGTACACCAAAGACGGATACGTCATGATGGACGAATCGGTGTGTCTAGATTCTCCGGAAGAGAGAAAAGACGCGACCGTAATGATCCTAGCGTGTAACGAATTTGCCAGACAGAAGTGGAAATACGACGTAAAGGTAATTACGCGGTTAACCTAACCGTCTTTTAGCGGCACCGGGGTAACGTTTATCCGTTTCAGACGTCTCGGTTCGTGCACGCCAACAGTAAACTCTGCCTGGACCTCAACGCCGACGCTCTCGTCCTCCGACCGTGTACCGAGAAAAGCGGGCAGAAATGGCTTTTGGAGCCCGTCGAGTGGAAGTCCTAGTCTCTGTTCCTCCGAGCCGTTTTGTATTCGTAAATAAAGACCATCAAACTTTATAAATAATTTATTTCCACTTTTTAAACAACGATACGAACTAATTTCTGCCGTATAAAAATAGAATTCTTGCTTTTCCTGGGTTTATAAATTAATGCTTCGAAAAAATTAAAATTATTAAAAAAAAAAGTAACGATTAAGTCGAAAGAAAACTGTCGAAATTTCGATGGCACTTTCGTCGGGAATCTGTACCGTACGGAAACGAACGTTAATGGTATCTATTTTATTTTTCTAAATAAAGGTAAATTTAAGGAAGGAAAATAATTACTTTTCTAAAGACTATGTAGGAAACATTCCTCTCTGCCGCTTTTTATCGCTTTGAAATCTGCGATTGTGATTGGCCACGCTACTTTTGTGTTTCTCCTTGTACTCCCTATTCCGTAACGTCGTTTTGTCTTGGCCCTGGCCGCGAGGTTTTCCTGTTAATGAGAAAAATTAAATTTTTTTACGTGTCGAGGGGTTCGAATATCAGTTTACAACGTCTGTTAACAGCCAAAACGTACGAAATTCGATACCCTCGTCGAAGCAAACGTGCTATACTATCGTTGTTGGATGGATAATTAAGGAATGTTTTCGGCTCCGTACTGGAGAACCTTTTTCACCTATTTTTAATTGTTTTATATTCTGAAGAGTACGCGAGCGACGGACGATTACTCGTCACCGTCTCTATACGAATAATCGGAAAAGGAAGCTTCTTTCAATTTTATTTCGTTATTTAGTTTAGACCAGAGTAATAAACGCCCATTCCCGATAGTCTGTTGTATTTTCTCCGGATAGTTTTTATGTTTAGCCCGCGTATTATCAGTCGACCAGGATTAATAACTGCATCCTTTCTCCCCTTTGTATATTTCCCACAAATACAAACCTCCCGCGTCTCCTATACGAAAAAGCATTTACCAGGAAACACAGGCAATCGCTCGTAATTCCAATCTCGGAGGATACCTTAGGAAAATGTCTATAACCAAACTTTTGATATTCGTACCAAATAACTCTAGAGCTTTAGAAAAAGTATTGCTACATTTATGGATATTACATGTACTTTATAGAAAGTTGCACGAATTTCTGTGGGTGTAAAGATGCTGTTGCTTCTGATATGTGGAGTGTTTGCCTATGGATGTAGGAGTGTAACTTAAATATCTCCTTCGGTTTTCACCTGTTTTCACATTTTTATACCTGCAAACAATACTACCATGTTGTAAATTCCAGTCTCCTGCAACTCTGTGGCATATTGAGAAATAAAGTTCTGATATGGTGATTCCAGTAAGATGAGACAAAAAGGAGTTTGTACCAAATTGGAAAGACAAAGAAGTGTTGATGAAAGTTAAGATATTTATGATGAATCTGATTGAAAGATTTAGAGAGATCACAATACATGTACTTTCTAACAGTTAGGCATTTAAGTGATATAGTTGATAAGATTAAAACAGCAATGCTTTGCATATTATGGTACAAAAAAAGTTTGCTTAATCTTCTGTACACATTTAAGTGAGCAATGGGTAATTACGTAAGTCTTTCTTACAAAAACAAATGTATGAATGCTTAAATTTTTTCTAAATAATCCACTTACTGATGATGATCATTTATTTTTACATCAGCATTCCTGAAGTAATTTAAACTTAATTCTAAAATTGCTTTACATCCCATTATGGAGCAAAAACATTCCTTAGATAAAGAATATCTACTGGATACTAAACTAAATGTTATGTATGTATTTTTATTCAAGTTTTACCTTTAACATCGTGATGTCTCCTCATTTCCTGAATTCTTTCTTCTTCTTTCTTCCGCAATTCTGCTGGATTTGCAACAAATTCGTCTGCAATCCTATGTATACTACTGCTTGCTTGTTCCTATAAAATTAGAAGAATTTTTAACAATGTAATTTTTTTACATATAAAAAAGTTCAAAATTTATTTGTACATACGGATTTTTCAGAAATACTGGGAGACGAATTATCATCGTCGGAACAGTCGCCTTTTTCTAATACCCTTGGCGTCCTAATGGGTCTAAAAAATAAAGATGTAATTACAGCTTTGTTGGACAAAATTCAAAATAAATTTTTTAAATGGTTAAATACAATACAAGCAAATTTATGGTATTTCAATTACTGTTATATTGTTTGTACAACTAAAACAGTATGTTGAGTTTATGTTCAAAATGTGCTAAGATGTCCCTGGAAAAAATGCATTTATATAACTTTCTATATAATGCTCATCTAATGGAATGTACTTTTCAGTTCCAATCCTGTTTTGTTAATTTGAAAAAAGCAGCAGAAATCCATGCCCCAAAGAAAATGTGTTATGTAGCAAAAAGTGATGCAATCAAAATGTACCATGTAATTATGGTCACTTCAAAACATACTATCTGAATAAAGCATGTATAGAAATAATGAGTACAATAACCATTCTTGGTTCTTATTTCTTAAATTAGTAATTTAACAGAAAAATGAGTAATAGGTCTGTATTAAAAAAGTTTAGATACTGTTATTTTGATAATTTGCAAACTTTGCAAAATATTGTTTTGGCAAAAAGGCATTTTTCCATAAAAATGCTGCTGACAAAATAATAGCAAGTTAGCTGCAATACTTGTTCCTTTTTGTGAGATAGATGCCAAGGAAGGTTACTTAGCAATTGAAAATTTGCAGAAGCCAAAGAACAATTGGAAACATTTATCAAACTCAAAGCGGGAAGCTTAAGAGAAAGGAAAAACAATATTGGTTCCAGGGTCACCCTGTCTGGTTAACTGTTATTATATATTGTATGATCGTAAGATGTATTTTTCTTTCATTGCTGTTTTACACAAACAGATAAGAACAGCACAGATGGATTTTATTTGCCAATACATCAAAATTAAACCCATTAAGAAGTTAAAAAAAAGAAATACTTGTAGCATACAATATTATATTAAAAAGAAAATCTGTCCAAACCATTCAAATTTGCAGATATTCCTGAGAATTCTTTGAGAAAAATCATGCATGTATCTTTCAATTATTGAAAAATTTCCATGGAACCGGCCAGGTTAATATTGTAAATTCAACTATTTAATAGTGTGAATTCATTCTTTTTTGTTTCTTTCATAAAATTATATATATATATATATATACAGTAGAGCATCGTTTATCCGAATCAATTGGGGACTGGGGTTGTTCGAATAACTTATTTTTCGGATAACCGATTATGTACGAAAAATTCATTAACCTATCCCATGTTGAAATTTTTCTCCATTGCATGTCGCTTTGAGTTAAATTCTCGTCGATGTTAAGCCTACTGTAAACAGTGCGGCCAGCTAAAAAACACACATCAACAAAAAAATATTGGAGTAGCCCAAGATATAGCCAAAGATTGCAGCGCCACAGCACTAGCAAAAATTTAAATTTGCCGACTGAAATTCTTTTGGATAACCGACGCTCTACTGTATATAATTTTATGAAAGAAACAAAAAAGAATAACATGTTAAATTGCTGCAATAAAAATGTCAATTGAGGTATGTGATACATAGCACGTGTGTCATGTGATATGCATAAAATTGCATATAAAGTCAAAATATCAAACAAGGATTTCTGAAATTTAGCATAAAAAATCAGTATACAAGCATAGATAATACAGTAACTTCATTTTTAAAAATTGTACAATTAGTAGGGCATAGATAAAAGTTATTTTTCTTTCAAAAATTACTTAAACCTTCATAATTTTGAAAATTGTTAAAAATAAAAATTCAACTCTAATTTTACTTTTCTTTATAAATTTGTATTATTATTTATTAACATTTTGACACTTACTGTGCAAAAGGTAAAAGGACTGCAATAATATTTGCAGCTATTTTAATGAAGACTATTTTTTGAAATAAGAAATAAAGATATCCTATGCACAGTCACATTCTGTACAATTAAAATATGCAGATATACACGCAAAAGCTACCTTGGTCTCACTGATTCAGAAACAAAATATTGAGTAGAATAGACTTATAG
Organism: Centruroides sculpturatus; assembly: GCF_000671375.1. NCBI lineage: Eukaryota > Metazoa > Arthropoda > Arachnida > Scorpiones > Buthidae > Centruroides > Centruroides sculpturatus. Next base: position 1,141,153 of record NW_019384414.1, on the reverse strand, counting down.
AAAAATGAAACAGTAGTCAGAGGGAACATTGATCTTTTAGGGCTTATCATACAGAGACAAATAAAAACTAAAATCTGAATTTGAACATTAAAATAAAATACCTCATTAAATTTTACAATAAAATTCAGCCTATTAATAAATATACATATTTATTAACAGGCTATGAATTTTATTGTAAAATTTAGTTAAGTGTTGTATTTTAATGTTAAATAAAAACCAAAATCTAAAAATTTGATCTCCACATATGATAAGCCATAAGAAAAATAATAGTAAATACATTGGATATTGGAAAAATCTAAAATTGAAAAAATAAAATAGTTTGTGCATTACATAATGCCAAATTACATAGTTTGTGCATTACATAATAAAATAGTTTGTGCATTACATAATGCATTACATAATTTACACCTACACAACAAACAGTATCCAAGAGACTGGCTTTAAGCAGCTTAAACATCAGCTGCTGATTTTCAAAAGATGAAGGTTTCTATTAATTTTCTCCATATTTTAAAATGACCATGCTTTATTTATACATAGTAAGAAAAAATAAATTTAAAAAAATAATTAGATCATTCATAGTTATTTGATTATATAACTAACATTGTTTGCAAAGAATTGTTTTGAATTTAAAAAAATGTCAAGTGAAGTGAAACATTAGGAGTAAAATAAGGTGGTTAGAATAGTCTCTACTACTGTATTTAATTTTTTTTTATATAAGGATATCTTTTAGTTATACAATTTTATTATTTTAGTAATAAACATACTGTACACTGGATGCTGAAGGAAAACAAATGTTTTGTTCTATGAACTGAATTTTTGGTTTTCTAAGTGATATTTATGAATATTATTTTATATTTAAATTTTAAAAACAAGTTCATAAAAACTTGCTTTTTCAACAAATATATATTTTATTATAAAAATCAATTCAAAAAGTGTCTAAGGTCAAAATATAATGTTAAGATAACATGTAGTGAAGATTTTGTTAGTGTTACTTTAATTTTTTTTTATTTCTAAATATGAAACAATTTTACCTTTTATATAACATGTCATCAGGAGAAGGTGGCTCTTCAGGTCCAAGATTTCTATCATCATATGTGTCATCATATTCATCTTCATATAAAGTGTCATCTGTTTCTTCTATGACATCATATTTTTGATATATTTCTCTTAAAGCTGAGGCATTTTTATCTTGTTTTAGAACAATGTTTATATCTAAAAGTTTATCTTCTCTGTAACAATAATTATAATTAACAAACATATGAGTAAGTAAAATCAGGAAATTAAGATTTTTTGAATTTCAGTTTTTTAGATTATTTAATTAATAAAATAATTTTAAAATAAAACAGAATAATAATTATTTTTTTTTTGTAGAACTTACCGTTTGCCTTTATGAATTCTACTTTTATCTATTTTATCAGTTGAAAATACATCAAATTCATCATTATCATATATATTTTTACGACTGGAAAGAATGGACGACTTCCGAGTACTTTAAAATAAAAAGACTTTAAACTTTATTGATGTTTTAAAATACTTTCCACAAAGTCTCAAATAAATATCTAAATACCTTTTCATTGATCTATCCAATTTGTTTAAACTGCTAGGAAGAGTATCATCAAGTAATGCACTAATCACTTTTTCTGCATCATAATTGTAGTATTCTAAACATTGCTGCAAATGTTTTTAATAAACAAATATGACTTATTTATATTAATTTATTATGCATAGTGATGCTGTGCAAAATGACAGTGTGCCAGAGAGACACAAATATACAGTAACTGCACTGTGGATAATTAATAAATACAATGGTAATGGTAAGTCAATTATTCACAGTGCAGGTCAATTTGTGCTTCTATGGCAACACTGTCATTTTGCACAGCATTGATGCTGCTAGGTTATGTCAATTATCACTGCCATTAATCATGGTTATTCTCTTTGTGTACATCAAAGAAGAGCAATAACCAATAAGCTGTTTTTGTGGTCAGAAGGTGTATCAAGGACTGCACTCCAAAGACTTTCAATTTCAAGGCTAAAATTTGCAAATTGAAAGCAAACACTGAGGACTAGTGTTGAAAGGTATGGCATTGATGAATGCCAATGGCCATCTACATACTGCTGCTCACATTGCTGACACCTCTGGAAACTCAAGTTTGAAACAATGACTCATCTACATGATTCTACAGAAGGATGCTTCTGTAGAATCCCAATCTCATCACTTTGGACTATAACATGTTTAGTTCACTCAAAGAGGCATTAAAGGCTATCTATTCATTTAGGACCAAGAAGTGAAGGAAGTGATGAATATGTGGTTTATTGCTCAGCCAAAAATGTTCTATTCTGAGGGCATAAAGAAGCTTGCATAACAATGAACCAAGTGCATGGAAAAGGAAGCAAACCATGTAGCAAAATGATGTTAATGCAAGTTTTCTGTTTGTTTTGAAATAAAGTTTATGGACAAGGATCCAGTCAGAGAACTGGAATAGACCTTTGATATAAAGTGTGCATATTTGTAGGGATAAGAAGTTATATATGCATAATTCTGATGGTTATACAGTAAAAGGTAATAAAGGGAAACTAATGAAGACTACAGTAGAGCATCGATTATCCGACTCAATTGGGGACTCAGGTTGGTCGGATAACTGAAAAAATTGGATAACCGAAAAGAAGGAAAAAATACATTATTAGTATATCCCATGTAAATAGTATATCGCCATTAACCAATTTCGCATTGAATTTTAATCAATGTTAAGCCTAACAATTTAAAAAAATAATAATCGTCGCTATTGTGTCGTTAAAAATTATTTTTAAATTATTTTATTAACCACAAAACAAACAACCACTCATAATTAGAAAATTAAGTCTCGTTTAAATACTGGCCTTCCTTCAATGGTCGAGCTGTGTTGCCAGCTAAAACACGCAAAAATTTAACAAAAATAATATTAAAGTAGCCAAGACATAGCCAAATATTGTAGCACCACATCACTAGCGGACATTTGAAGTTTGCGGACTAGAACGGTCGGTTAACCGATGTGACGGTTAATCGGGGGGGGGGTCGGATAATCGATGCTCTACTGTATTTACAGCTTGAACAGTCTGGTTGATGCTGTCATTATGAATTATGTTCAGCTCTTATGGCATTAAGGTATAATGTGACTGCTCAAGATAGTTATATTTATTTATGTACGTATGTACATAAATAATAATAATAATAAATCTGCTTGCCTCTAAGAACTGGTGGGAACATCAGATTAAAAAAAAAGTCACACAAAAATATTATGGGATTTTCAAATTCAAAGAGATAAGATATTGGCACACAACACACTGGACATTACTATCACTAAAGAGAAACAAATATGGATAATTCACATAGCCATACCAGGTAACAGCAGAATCAAAGAAAAGGAACAGGGGGAGAGGAAATCACAAAATATCAAGATTTGAAGATTGAAATTCAGCAAATCTGGTACAAACCAGCCAAAATACATCTGAGGAGATTGGCACACTAGGTGCTATACCAAAAAATCTCCACCAGCATCTAAAAAACACTGAACATCTGCAAAATCACCACCTGCAAAATGCAAAAAGCTACACTTCTTGGATCTACCAATATCTTACACAATCCTGTATATTACATTAGAATCAAGCTCCTGGGGAGCTTGATTCAAATGTAATCTAATGCCAGTATATGATCTTGTTGCTGTGTTTTATTATTATTATTATTAGGTACTGTTTTGGCTGGTTAATAATATTTATTTGTTCAAACCTTATTATTATTATTCATCTATGATGATGATATATCCATATTTGTTAAAATTCAAACACTTGATTTGTTTACAGCTTGTTCAAGTTATAAATGAACTGTCTACTCATTTCAATATCAAGAATCTTGGACTCTTATCTAAACTCTTAAATAAATTATAAATTTGTAGACTGTATCTATCTATTCACCAAACAATGAACACAGCTACACAGACAAATTAACCAAATTTTATGGATGAAAATTAAAGCATATACTCTGTTAATTGTTGCAAGAACAAGTATATTTAGTAGTTCAGTAGTTATGCTGACCAATTTTGGGTCAGCACTACAGAATATAAAACATTTATATGACAAGTATTATTTCTTGCATCCCATGCACACAAATTTTCAGCATGCTGTAATCATACTATCTAAATTTTATGAAGTGGCCTACAATATACATGGAAGTTGTCCAATGTAGAAATATGAATATCCTTCAAATGAATACATTGCTACTGGGATGACATGTTTATTGTCCCTAAATGTGTGTTTTGCATTCAGCTGTATTGTTAGTATTGAGTTCAGTCTGCTGTTGTGTTCTTTTGTTAGTCTTTATTTGTACATGTTCTGTAGGTTTGGCCTATTGAAATCCTAAATATTTGTAGGATTATTATTATTAATATAACTATTGTGAAAAGTTCTAGTTTATTTATAAAAAGACAATCACTGACAAACTAATCATTTAGTTTAATTATCTAATAACTAATTTGCAAGTAGATATTTACAAATTTATAATCAGAAACTACAAATTACATGTGTGTATTGCATAGTCTGTCATAAATTATTAAATTTTTTTACAAATAAAATCTTAATTTAAAACTACAAACTAAATTTTTAGACAAAATATTATCAAGCATTAAAGCTTAGTTTTTATATCTTAAATACTTTTGTTGCATAATTTCTTAACAGAAAGAACATTCATTAAAGGAAACTGTGCAACAAAATAAATTAATGAATTGTTATACACAGCAAATTTGAATTTATGGGATCCTCCAACAGAAACTGGTATTAATTAGTTTGTGTTCCTAATGAAAATATTTGCATATATGAAAATTAAGATTTATGATCAAGATATATTGAAATAAAAAGGCTGGCAAATGAATCTGAAAAAAATTCATGTTATTAGTAATTTATAAGAATTTGACAAGAAAGTTATAAGAATTTTCAAGTAAAGTATTATTATTATTTAAAAAAAAAAGTGTCCTTAAATTGCTAACTTTTAAATCAGAAAAATAATGTGATTGTATTGAGTTGATGAAGGCATTAATGATATAAAATTATATACAGTATTACATTATTCCTTTGTCTTAAAATAGGATTAAAATCTAATATTTTAACTACATTTTTGCATATACCTGTTTTAAATTTTCATTACTTATAAAATACCAAGATTTGACAAAAAGTTTAGAAAATAGTTATAAAATACCTCTACAAATCCTTCTCCTAAATGACCGAGAACATCTAAAACTTGAGTTACTAAAGAATCCAATTCAACACCTTCCAATTTTGGTGTAGCACAAGCACCATCTAATACTGAATCACTGCATATTTCAGAATTTGGAAGAGATTCTGGAATCTGTATAAAATTTGTTAATTTCATATATACTAAAATAGGTCTTGTTTTACATGGAATTGATGTTCACAAATTTGTCCTTTGTTTACAATAAATGTTAGATTAGCATCACTAAATCTGACTCTTACTAGTTAGTCAGCAAAAATGTTTCTGGTTCTGACATTTCAAACACACAACTACCAAATGCAACTAACTCATTGTGGTTTGCATGTTTTTTTTCTAAAGTTATATATTCTATGATATATATAGAGCAAAATCTTATAATTTCAGAAATATTATACTGAACTGTTATTTATTATCATATAATATTGTAAACGGGATAGTTGTAAATTTTCTAGTGCAATATACCATAAATTTCCAGCAGAAAACTTTAATCAGAAACATTTTTGGCCTTATTTATTTAAAGGCCATCTTTAGGCTACAGAAAATCAAAATTATCAAACTGTTTAATGGCTTTCAATAGAACATATTACAAATTTGAACCAAGTTGACAGATAAAATCTTCTATTTTTGGAACATTTAAGTTTACACCATTTAAAACAGCTGCCAATGAATTAATTAAATACAAAATAAATTAAATAAAAACAAAAATATATGAAATAAATGTATAATAGTTTATAGAGATAAATTGAATGAAACTTACCAAGTAAATGCATTCTATAAGCAACACAAACATCAACCAGTCTTTATGTTTTTATTTATTATATTAGCTATAAATTGAGAATCCCATTGTCTACATCAGTGTCATTCCTTAATAGTTGGTAGATGGAGTGAACAGGATCCATGCAGAATCCTAAGGGCATAAAAGATTCCAATTCTGCACCATATTCAAATATATATGAGCAACAGTCAGGCCTTTAAATGCATGCATAAAGGAACATGAGTAGATTGTAATGAAGGATATCAAAAGATACTGCATTAACAATGCAATAGAACAGAACAGAAGATGCATGTCATCTTATATGCTGCCAAGATAATATGACTAAGCTGGATCCTGAAGAAGCAAAGATATTATCACAACTGAAAATACATGTCTTCGAAACCAACATATGTATAAACTTTTACGGTAAATAGAATATATGCAAGGTGTAGAAGTCAGCTTATATATGAGATTCTGTAACCAACCTAATCATGTAGAACAGCGCTGTCCAACTGGCNAAATTAATTATAATTTTAGTCAATAGATGGCGACATTAACGAACATTAGAATTAAAGTCGGTAAAAGGAAATTCGGTGTTACTTTTGTTTGTTTCTTTTATTGGTTTTTAGACGTAAAATAACCTTATTTTGAATATTTTATAGCATTTTCGGGTGAGAAAATTCGAATTTTTATGATTTTGTCAGAAGAAACACGAACGTTTTTCCTGTCCCACACGAAAGTAACAATGAACTCTCCCTAAATTCGCGTGTTTTGATACGAGATGAAAATCTATACGAGAATTGGGTCATTTTTCAAAAATTGTCCCGAATAATCTTTCTGTTTTCTGAGAAGCTTACAAATACGGTCGAATGATTTGTTGAACCGGAACGTTAAAAATGGACTTTGTTGACGGATCGCATGCAACAAAACTTTGTCGGTATTCTTTCATTCCACTCGGCCGTAACTCGAATGTACAGGTACGAGTAGGTTAGTTAGTAGTACCTGTTCCTTTGTAAGGCGAACGGGTCCTACCTACCTACGTAACGAGTTCTGGCCGTCGTCGAGATGTTTGGATAGAAGAAACACACCCCAAAAAACGTGAGTTTTTATATAAATACAACACTTTTTTAACAATTAAATCGGTGCGGGGTGCATCGGACACTACTCGACATTAATTTACACGCGAATTCTTTTAGTATTTTTACCAAATTTACTGGGATTCTTGCAGGGCCTCGTAGGCGATGCGTCGATCGAGATGTCGTCGACGTTTACGTTTAACGTCACTGATCGTCGCCGTCCCGATCGTCGTCGTCGTTACGGTCATGGTTACGACGATGAAAGGTAACCGCGGAGACGATCCTCGAGTGGACGAAGACGTGATGATCGTGCTGAGAAATGATAAGAGACAAAAAGAATACATAGACAAGCGTGGCATTCACGTCATCGTGGGGCACTACTTAGGAAATTCCCTACCTTGGGAAATTACGCCCAATTTGACAAAAGGTAAATTATCGTCGTCGTCTGTAGGCACCATCTAAATTATAAATTTAAGTATATATATATATATATTTAATTTAGAAATGTTAAACGCAAATAATTACAACCCCATTTGGTCGTTCGGTAGCCGAGGGCAACCCGTTTATTTACCTCAGGTGGATAAACAGAGAGAGAAAACACTTTTTCACATTAATAGATTTAATTTAATGGTCAGCGATGCCATACCCGTTAACAGGACTCTACCGGACGTTCGGAAAGTCAGGTAAGAATCTGGAAATTCCCATTACAATTCCGACACTTTCTAACTTTTACTAAACTCGAGGTGACCCAAAAATCGGCCGGCCTTCGAAAGACAATTATATCGAAATCATAATTAACCATAACTTTTTTTAAATGTGGCATTTCCGGCTGTATATGGAGCGATCAAAAGACGGCTGACTTCTGGACCGTGGCGTAAATTAATTTGGAAATTAATTGCAAATCTCCTTAAGTTTCTATTAATTTAACCACAATCTTAATCGACAAAAGAACCAAAGAAAGATTTTAGTTGCAGAGAGAAGAGATATTCGGGTTTGGAATCCCAAGACGTTACCATCGTCATAGTCTTTCATAACGAAGCATGGTCGACCCTCCTGCGAACGGTGCACAGCATCATCAGCAGATCTCCGAAGAGGCTGCTGAGAGAAATCATTTTAGTGGACGACGCCAGCGAAAGGAGTAAGTGTAACGCGTCCGAAGATCTGTCGCCCGGTGTCATTTTTTATTTAAATTACCGCAGGTTTTCTCAAAAGGCCGCTGGACGAATACGTTTCTAGTTTGCCCGTAACCACCAAAATCGTTAGGGCCAAAAACAGGACGGGGCTGGTGAGAGCCAGATTGTTGGGCGCCCGTCGAGCCAAGGGCAAGATTCTAACCTTCTTAGACGCTCACTGCGAGTGCACCAAAGGATGGTTGGAGCCTCTAGTTGCCAGGATAATGGAAAACAGGCGAGTTTCCACGAAATCTTAAGCATTATATTCTTACAGAAGAACCGGTACGATACAATAAACGCGCACGTAACTTTGTAAACGTGCGTATACTAGCGGTACGCACGTTTACAAAGTTACGCGAATACCGCTAGTACGATAACTTACCGACGGATATTTAACGAAATAAACGGGGACCAAATTCTCACGCCAGTGTCCGCTTTCTATCGGGGTATTTCTGGAAAAAGGAAGTTCAATTTATGTAAATCCTAAAAATCCTCTTTAGACTCGTGCCGCAAACCTCCACGCTCGACCTCTCCAATTCTGAACGAAGTCGGAAGGGATCGACCCAGATACAAAACAGTACCTCCGAACGTTTTGTATTTTCCCATATAGATACCTCCATGTGGAGATCGTTCCACTTTTCACGCGCACCTGGCACGAATAGACTGTTCTCATATTGCGCGTCATTGAAGCGAGCACGCATTTTCAAATTTGGTGACGGGACATGTTTCCTGCGAAATCGGCGGTGTTAGTCACATTTTTCAGCCTAATTTTGCATTTGTACTTTAGCAACCTACGACTTCTGAAGCGTGGTTATCCTCTGTTGATTGTTACGCGGGTGTCGTCATTGGCATAAAGTGAGAAGCCTCGATCTTCTCAACTTGCAGATATGCGCTTAAGCAAAAATAATGCCTTACCAGTTTTGAAGAGCGAATATCTCCAAATGGGTCTACTCGGATTTCGAAATATTCCATATTGCGCTTGTTTTTTATTCGTTAGATATATCAACTTTCAACATTGTATGGTGTATTTTTTGTTTCTTAAGTATAATAATGGAAGAAGAGCGGTGCACAATTGGAATCGTGGTCCCATCCAACGATCCTAGTCGGGGGTCCCGCTTTAGGATGTGGGGGACACGATTGGAATCAAAGGTGTCAGAAAGTGTCAGGCACATCAGCGCATTACTTAGAAAGAATAGATTGAAGTTTGGTAAGGATTATTCAAATGAAGAGCAGACTTTAATAAGCAGATTTTAGAGAAAATTTGTTTATATTACGAGGTCTTGTTTTTCACAAAAAAGAAAAGAAACGAAAAAAGTATTTATTGTGACATCGTCACAATGCTGAACTGTAATTTTTAATTTATTTAATTTAAACTATATGTTCTCCATCTGAAATTAGTAGTGTCTTGCCCCTATACATCATACTTTTCCTGATAACAACAGAGTCGCGCCGGTCAGCTATGTAACTCCATTCGGAGGAAATTTTCGAATTGAATTCACGTGATTTCCGATGTTAATCGAAGCCTCCTTCCCTCGAGCTTTCCATATCTGGTCTCGAGTTTCGTCTATCTAACACCGTTTTCAAGATTAAGGAAGGACAGACTGACGGACGACAATGGGAATTTATAGGTCTATGAATTTTTTTCAAATTGCAGCCCAATGAAACGTGATTATGCAGTAAATAAAACTGCACATTCTGGAGGCTTTAAAATTAATGAAATACATTTTTAGTAAAATTTAAAGTATGATTTTTGTTTAAGCTGATCTAGCAACATACAAAGTTAAAAATTTCAAAACGCTCAGGACAGACAAATTTTGACTTCAGTTTCAGAGTGTAAGGCTAAGTTTATGCAGACGAGAGAAAAAAACGGGCGAAAGAGAACTTTTGGAATCAGAATTCGCACACTCCATGCAGTTTATGCAGAAGAGGGAAACGGATTTCCTGCGCGTTACGCGCGAGAAACGCATTGGTTTCCTCGTCCTCGAAAGTTGAACTCGTATTTTCCCCTCCTTTTGTTTCAAACGTACACTAAGTTCGGCAACCCGGCTTCCACGCAACGACGATGATTAAAAGACAACGATGGAGCACGCCGGCAATCCGTCGAAGGTAAAGAAAATGGTCCGAGAAGTTACAAAATAAACACAGGGAGGACATATAATAAAATGTTAATAGAGTAGTTTGGTTTATTTTCCTTTAGCATTATATTGTTGTAAAATTCATCGGACTTTTCCTTACCGCTTTACTCTAGTTTAATATTTCACTTCGAATGGTAAGAGAAGCTCGAATGCTAAAAACAGAAGTGTGGATGCTCGTTGTCTCTTCCAAAAATGCATAGAATACTGTCAGGTGGTGAGGTGTCCAGATGGAAAATTTTACGATGCGTTCTCACGTCTCTGTCCCGGGAAAGGAGGCTTTCTATCGATGAGAATTAGAGAAGAAGAAAAAATTCACCGGCAGAAGCGCCCAATTCTTTGCAACTTAACTTTATGCCGGATATCGCGAGAAATACGGAGTTAATAATAAGTTTTGTGGGCTTTGTTCTAAATCGTGTGGCAGTAAGATCTTCGGGAAGACATTCTGCGCGCGTCTGTAGTGTTCGTCAGTACGTTACGCTAATGCCAGTTGTGACAGAATAAAAGAATTGCATGCTTCACAGATGCGAAGTGTCCAGGCAACGAAAATCCCGAGAAAGTTGACCGAGCAGCTCGCGGACTACGATCCAGAGAAGGTTATTGAATTTAAGCAGAAATGAGAACTTTGACCACTAAAGAATTTTCCATCGAGCTGGCTGACCAAATATTTATTTCGATAAGCCATCGTTAAGAGTAAAAGGAGAAATTTAAAATATCAATAGATGATTTAGTCATTCTGATGGACTTTGCTGAGAACTGCCCTTTCGTTGTAAAAGATCACACTAAGAAAATAGACGACAGTTGTTGCTGGGCACAATTTTTTTGGGAAAAGCCATTTTGTATCTCAAAGAGCGTTTTGCAGGCCTGAAGTACGTATATTATTTCGGTGATGGATCGACGGGTCAGTAGAATTTTACGAACTTTGTAAATTTGTATATTCGAGCCGAGTGGAAGATTTTGCCACAAGTCACGGTAAGTTATCCCGCTACGGTATCCACAGAACTATTAAACGATTAGCAAGAAAAGCTAGTTTGCAGCTATCGATAAATCACAGGGTTAACCATAAAAATAACGATGGTGTTAAGGCTTTCTTTGTACCCAAGAAAAGATGTTGAGACAAGCAAGCTATGCCGAAATTGTAGGAAGGCGGGATAATTGCCAATTTAATCCTATTAGAAATAACCGATTCGTGTAGCAGTTTTAGATGATACGATTTCATTTATTTCAAAACTTTTTATTGATTAGGAAGCCGTTCTAGATTTGAAAATATCTGACCACAGTCCCAGCCAGTGTGTCGCTGGTGTTTACGACGGTTATAATGGATGGATCTAACCACGGTCTCGGCTTAACCCTTCCACTGGCCAGCTAGGAACGATACAGTGCTGGGTGATAGTACACCACATAATTGATGTTCTTCCAGTTCCTGCAAGGCAGACAGTAAAGTTACAGGCAGTAGTGTTAATATTAAACTTATTTTAACACCGTCGGAGTAGACCTTTATATTGGCTTAGGAACCAGGATTAAGTAACTCATTACCCGTGCCTGGTTTTGGATCGGGAGTGGCCCCTCGACCACGAGGTTGCTAATTCATTAAATTGGTAGTTGCAGGAACCACGGAACAAACATTACGGATCAGAGTATCAACCGTCAGAAAAATACAATTCGAATACCTATTGTCACCGTCCGAAACTATTTTTCGGGAGAAGAGACCGCCATGTGGAGATCGTTTCGATGCGAGAAAGTACAAAACGCTCGGATGTAGTATTTTGCAGATTTTAAGACCATTACCGTGGAGTTTGAATTCGGAAGGGGTTCGTGCGGTTGACGCGGAATGATCTTTAAACGGGACTTTTACGTTTTGAATCTTAAAATAACGAGGAAAGGACGTCCTTTTGTTACAGGAAAACCGTAGCCTGTCCCGTGATAGACGTCATTCACGACGAGACCTTCGCTTACGTCAAAAGTTTCGAACTGCACTGGGGAGCTTTCAACTGGGAACTTCACTATCGCTGGTATCCCATCGGAAACAGGGAGCTGAAGAAGCGGAGCGACGATCCCTCCAAACCCTTCAGGTAAGCCGCCGTGGTAACGTCCAGGCGCGGGTAAGAAAATAATGTTTGGACTTTGTTTTCAGGACGCCCGTCATGGCCGGAGGTCTGTTCGCCGTCGACAGGTCTTACTTTTACGAAATCGGAAGCTACGACGAACAAATGGACATCTGGGGAGGAGAAAACATCGAAATGTCCTTCAGAGTCGGTAGCGGGCGGCGGGGAGGATCCCGGAGAGGCGCGACGTAATTAAAACGGCGTTTTCTTTCGTCAGGTGTGGCAGTGCGGAGGAAGCGTGGAAATCGTCCCCTGCTCCCACGTGGGTCATCTATTCAGAAGGTCGTCTCCCTACACCTTCCCTCGACCCGGAGGAGTGGCCGCCGTCCTCTACTCCAATTTGGCCAGAGCGGCCGAAGTGTGGATGGACGAGTGGAGTAACTTCTACTTCAAAACCAATCCCGGTGAGCGCGCTTATCACTGGCACCCAGCCTTGTTCTTGGCAGAGACCGGATTAATTTTCCTTTGTTTTCAGACGCGGCAAAAATCAGGAAATCCATCGACGTGACCAGTCGAAAATCGCTGAGACGAAGACTGGGATGCCACGACTTTCGCTGGTATTTGACAAACGTCTGGCCCGAACACTTTCTCCCCGACGACGACAGATTCTTCGGAAAGGTGCGATTTATATAAATTCTCCGTGGGCCCGCGGTAAACTCTTCCGCCAATTCGACGACCGTCGCTGCACTCGTCCTACCACCTTCAACCACGCGTCGTTTACATGGGCGTAGCCAGAGTTTTGTTATGGGGGGCCTAGTGGAGGCCAACCTGACACAAAATTGAATTATTTCAAATTATTGTTCATTATTGGGCACCGAGCAAGCCGTTCACCTTTTTTTTAGTATTCAAAACTTTTATTTTAGCTTTAGGTGTTTACAAATCGACTCAACACTTTTTCGGCTGTGATTTCCTGGGGGGGCACCAGGTTCCCTGGGAGGGGCCGTGCCCACCCAGGCTCCCCCCTCGCTACGCCCATGCTCGTTTATCGAAACGAATCTACTTTATTTACTTATATACAGGGTGCTTCAAAAAAATGTATACACACTTTGAACTANTATTAAAATTATTTTACTACCGTGTTTCCCCGAAAATAAGACAGTGTCTTATATTAATTTTTGCTCTGAAAAATGCGCTAGGTCTTATTTTCAGGGAATGTCTTATTTTTTCCAGGAAGAAGAATTCACGTTTATTATTAAACAAAAAAATTCCCAAGTCGAACTTGGATGAGAGTGACGTATATCCGGTGTGTCGAACTGTCGCCTTTTTATAGCGTCAACATCGGACTCGCTGACCAATTAGTGCTTACTGAACCGTAGCAGTATGCAAATGTCATGTGGTTTATCAACCTTCTTGGTCCCCGAAATGTTTGGTGAAGAAAATATGGCCCGCGGGCTATGATAAGTTGGACAGCGCTGATGTAGAACACTGTTTCCCAACCTGTGAGATGAATACCTTAAGATATGCAAAACACTTTCAAAAAAAGTATGCAGAAATACATGTGAAATGGTTGCAAAATTGAATTTTCAATTAGTATGTTTTCAATTTATACTTATGCCATTTAAATTTTCTACACTCAAATCTTTAGAAGTTGGTAACTTGAATGCTGTAAGAAAATGGAGTGAAAATCAAGACCAGAAAGCTTGGGGCAGGAGGCCCTTTCTATATGTGATCTTGTTCAGACCAAAAGTTGTTAGTTCAATTCAAAAATTTTCTTCTGAGTGGATTTAGATAACAATGGAATCATGCTGGTTACCTAACAGGAAAAATATGATGTACAGTACAGGGAAAAGACTACTAAATTGAAAGCAGTGTTGAAAAATTGCAGACTGGCATTGTGACAAATGTCACAATAAATAATTGCACATTTTAATTCAATTGTTTTAATTCAGTGCTGTAGTACTTTCAGTTCCAAATTAACAATTAAAACTCATTGATAATGTAGCAGTTATTAAGTTTTATCCACTAATTTAATAATTAGTTAAATAAACTTTCCAATCCACCATAAAGTAAATAAACACATTATGATGTTTAGAATTTATGAAAATCTATGTACCCCTTTTCATGAAAGGGGTACTTAGATGTTACACATTAGTGGTTCCAAATAAGATTTGGAACCACTGATGTGTATGATGAGATTCCCAATTTATAGATAATATAATAAAAAAAAGCATATTGATTTTGGTTAATATTGGTATAGCTTATACTTTGATATAGATTATATTATAGCTTAATTTGGTTAATGAATTTACTTGGAAAGCTATATTCAATTTGTTATATGTGTAAACTACTGTATATACAGCCAAATAAATGTTCTACAGTAAGACTCCTCTTAATACGGGGGATGCATTCCTAGACAACAAAGCACTAAACGAAATAGTGTTAAATGAGATCATTTTAACAGAGTAAATAGGGATAGGGGAACATGCGACCAAAAAATTAAAGTAAATTTTTTAAATTTAAGTCATTTTTATATTAATTTNACACACATCAACAAAAAAATATTGGAGTAGCCCAAGATATAGCCAAAGATTGCAGCGCCACAGCACTAGCAAAAATTTAAATTTGCCGACTGAAATTCTTTTGGATAACCGACGCTCTACTGTATATAATTTTATGAAAGAAACAAAAAAGAATAACATGTTAAATTGCTGCAATAAAAATGTCAATTGAGGTATGTGATACATAGCACGTGTGTCATGTGATATGCATAAAATTGCATATAAAGTCAAAATATCAAACAAGGATTTCTGAAATTTAGCATAAAAAATCAGTATACAAGCATAGATAATACAGTAACTTCATTTTTAAAAATTGTACAATTAGTAGGGCATAGATAAAAGTTATTTTTCTTTCAAAAATTACTTAAACCTTCATAATTTTGAAAATTGTTAAAAATAAAAATTCAACTCTAATTTTACTTTTCTTTATAAATTTGTATTATTATTTATTAACATTTTGACACTTACTGTGCAAAAGGTAAAAGGACTGCAATAATATTTGCAGCTATTTTAATGAAGACTATTTTTTGAAATAAGAAATAAAGATATCCTATGCACAGTCACATTCTGTACAATTAAAATATGCAGATATACACGCAAAAGCTACCTTGGTCTCACTGATTCAGAAACAAAATATTGAGTAGAATAGACTTATAGAAAAATGAAACAGTAGTCAGAGGGAACATTGATCTTTTAGGGCTTATCATACAGAGACAAATAAAAACTAAAATCTGAATTTGAACATTAAAATAAAATACCTCATTAAATTTTACAATAAAATTCAGCCTATTAATAAATATACATATTTATTAACAGGCTATGAATTTTATTGTAAAATTTAGTTAAGTGTTGTATTTTAATGTTAAATAAAAACCAAAATCTAAAAATTTGATCTCCACATATGATAAGCCATAAGAAAAATAATAGTAAATACATTGGATATTGGAAAAATCTAAAATTGAAAAAATAAAATAGTTTGTGCATTACATAATGCCAAATTACATAGTTTGTGCATTACATAATAAAATAGTTTGTGCATTACATAATGCATTACATAATTTACACCTACACAACAAACAGTATCCAAGAGACTGGCTTTAAGCAGCTTAAACATCAGCTGCTGATTTTCAAAAGATGAAGGTTTCTATTAATTTTCTCCATATTTTAAAATGACCATGCTTTATTTATACATAGTAAGAAAAAATAAATTTAAAAAAATAATTAGATCATTCATAGTTATTTGATTATATAACTAACATTGTTTGCAAAGAATTGTTTTGAATTTAAAAAAATGTCAAGTGAAGTGAATTGCGACATTTATGGATATTACATGTACTTTATAGAAAGTTGCACGAATTTCTGTGGGTGTAAAGATGCTGTTGCTTCTGATATGTGGAGTGTTTGCCTATGGATGTAGGAGTGTAACTTAAATATCTCCTTCGGTTTTCACCTGTTTTCACATTTTTATACCTGCAAACAATACTACCATGTTGTAAATTCCAGTCTCCTGCAACTCTGTGGCATATTGAGAAATAAAGTTCTGATATGGTGATTCCAGTAAGATGAGACAAAAAGGAGTTTGTACCAAATTGGAAAGACAAAGAAGTGTTGATGAAAGTTAAGATATTTATGATGAATCTGATTGAAAGATTTAGAGAGATCACAATACATGTACTTTCTAACAGTTAGGCATTTAAGTGATATAGTTGATAAGATTAAAACAGCAATGCTTTGCATATTATGGTACAAAAAAAGTTCGCTTAATCTTCTGTACACATTTAAGTGAGCAATGGGTAATTACGTAAGTCTTTCTTACAAAAACAAATGTATGAATGCTTAAATTTTTTCTAAATAATCCACTTACTGATGATGATCATTTATTTTTACATCAGCATTCCTGAAGTAATTTAAACTTAATTCTAAAATTGCTTTACATCCCATTATGGAGCAAAAACATTCCTTAGATAAAGAATATCTACTGGATACTAAACTAAATGTTATGTATGTATTTTTATTCAAGTTTTACCTTTAACATCGTGATGTCTCCTCATTTCCTGAATTCTTTCTTCTTCTTTCTTCCGCAATTCTGCTGGATTTGCAACAAATTCGTCTGCAATCCTATGTATACTACTGCTTGCTTGTTCCTATAAAATTAGAAGAATTTTTAACAATGTAATTTTTTTACATATAAAAAAGTTCAAAATTTATTTGTACATACGGATTTTTCAGAAATACTGGGAGACGAATTATCATCGTCGGAACAGTCGCCTTTTTCTAATACCCTTGGCGTCCTAATGGGTCTAAAAAATAAAGATGTAATTACAGCTTTGTTGGACAAAATTCAAAATAAATTTTTTAAATGGTTAAATACAATACAAGCAAATTTATGGTATTTCAATTACTGTTATATTGTTTGTACAACTAAAACAGTATGTTGAGTTTATGTTCAAAATGTGCTAAGATGTCCCTGGAAAAAATGCATTTATATAACTTTCTATATAATGCTCATCTAATGGAATGTACTTTTCAGTTCCAATCCTGTTTTGTTAATTTGAAAAAAGCAGCAGAAATCCATGCCCCAAAGAAAATGTGTTATGTAGCAAAAAGTGATGCAATCAAAATGTACCATGTAATTATGGTCACTTCAAAACATACTATCTGAATAAAGCATGTATAGAAATAATGAGTACAATAACCATTCTTGGTTCTTATTTCTTAAATTAGTAATTTAACAGAAAAATGAGTAATAGGTCTGTATTAAAAAAGTTTAGATACTGTTATTTTGATAATTTGCAAACTTTGCAAAATATTGTTTTGGCAAAAAGGCATTTTTCCATAAAAATGCTGCTGACAAAATAATAGCAAGTTAGCTGCAATACTTGTTCCTTTTTGTGAGATAGATGCCAAGGAAGGTTACTTAGCAATTGAAAATTTGCAGAAGCCAAAGAACAATTGGAAACATTTATCAAACTCAAAGCGGGAAGCTTAAGAGAAAGGAAAAACAATATTGGTTCCAGGGTCACCCTGTCTGGTTAACTGTTATTATATATTGTATGATCGTAAGATGTATTTTTCTTTCATTGCTGTTTTACACAAACAGATAAGAACAGCACAGATGGATTTTATTTGCCAATACATCAAAATTAAACCCATTAAGAAGTTAAAAAAAAGAAATACTTGTAGCATACAATATTATATTAAAAAGAAAATCTGTCCAAACCATTCAAATTTGCAGATATTCCTGAGAATTCTTTGAGAAAAATCATGCATGTATCTTTCAATTATTGAAAAATTTCCATGGAACCGGCCAGGTTAATATTGTAAATTCAACTATTTAATAGTGTGAATTCATTCTTTTTTGTTTCTTTCATAAAATTATATATATATATATATATACAGTAGAGCATCGTTTATCCGAAAGTCGGTTATCCGAAACGTCAGTTATCCGAAAGAATTCCAGTT
>NW_019384414.1:1113753-1117759 GCF_000671375.1 Centruroides sculpturatus | reverse complement strand
CGGCCCGCCAAATAATTTTTACGGCCCGCGAGTACATTTTACTATGAATAAATTTATGTTACTAAATTATTATTATTAATATTAAAATTATTTTACTACCGTGTTTCCCCGAAAATAAGACAGTGTCTTATATTAATTTTTGCTCTGAAAAATGCGCTAGGTCTTATTTTCAGGGAATGTCTTATTTTTTCCAGGAAGAAGAATTCACGTTTATTATTAAACAAAAAAATTCCCAAGTCGAACTTGGATGAGAGTGACGTATATCCGGTGTGTCGAACTGTCGCCTTTTTATAGCGTCAACATCGGACTCGCTGACCAATTAGTGCTTACTGAACCGTAGCAGTATGCAAATGTCATGTGGTTTATCAACCTTCTTGGTCCCCGAAATGTTTGGTGAAGAAAATATGGCCCGCGGGCTATGATAAGTTGGACAGCGCTGATGTAGAACACTGTTTCCCAACCTGTGAGATGAATACCTTAAGATATGCAAAACACTTTCAAAAAAAGTATGCAGAAATACATGTGAAATGGTTGCAAAATTGAATTTTCAATTAGTATGTTTTCAATTTATACTTATGCCATTTAAATTTTCTACACTCAAATCTTTAGAAGTTGGTAACTTGAATGCTGTAAGAAAATGGAGTGAAAATCAAGACCAGAAAGCTTGGGGCAGGAGGCCCTTTCTATATGTGATCTTGTTCAGACCAAAAGTTGTTAGTTCAATTCAAAAATTTTCTTCTGAGTGGATTTAGATAACAATGGAATCATGCTGGTTACCTAACAGGAAAAATATGATGTACAGTACAGGGAAAAGACTACTAAATTGAAAGCAGTGTTGAAAAATTGCAGACTGGCATTGTGACAAATGTCACAATAAATAATTGCACATTTTAATTCAATTGTTTTAATTCAGTGCTGTAGTACTTTCAGTTCCAAATTAACAATTAAAACTCATTGATAATGTAGCAGTTATTAAGTTTTATCCACTAATTTAATAATTAGTTAAATAAACTTTCCAATCCACCATAAAGTAAATAAACACATTATGATGTTTAGAATTTATGAAAATCTATGTACCCCTTTTCATGAAAGGGGTACTTAGATGTTACACATTAGTGGTTCCAAATAAGATTTGGAACCACTGATGTGTATGATGAGATTCCCAACTTATAGATAATATAATAAAAAAAAGCATATTGATTTTGGTTAATATTGGTATAGCTTATACTTTGATATAGATTATATTATAGCTTAATTTGGTTAATGAATTTACTTGGAAAGCTATATTCAATTTGTTATATGTGTAAACTACTGTATATACAGCCAAATAAATGTTCTACAGTAAGACTCCTCTTAATACGGGGGATGCATTCCTAGACAACAAAGCACTAAACGAAATAGTGTTAAATGAGATCATTTTAACAGAGTAAATAGGGATAGGGGAACATGCGACCAAAAAATTAAAGTAAATTTTTTAAATTTAAGTCATTTTTATATTAATTTGTATAATAATATATGTTAAGTAACAAACATATGCACACAGAAATGTATAATAATATATTAATTAGTTCATTTTTTGTGATGAAGTGACTTTTCTGAAATTCTTGTTTTTTTTTGCAATAAAGTTGTGAAGTTTCATTTGTTGCTTTTTTCTTTTCTTAAGCAAATGTCGGTAGCAGAAGATCACATCCAAAATGCCTCGTTTTGCTTTTGCACTCTTTTCAAAATCTGGATCATTCACTACAATTTGATCTATGATTTCAGTTATCATTATCAAACTTTTACTAAGGAAATCTGTAGAGAAATTCTTTGGGTTCTTCATTTTCAGAATCTCTATTTTCCAGTTCTACATGAATTCCTTGTTCTGCCAGTTCTCAAAGGTCATCGTTGATAAGACTCACCAGAAACCTGCAGTAACCCCTCAATATCCTGTTCATCTACATCTCCTAGTTCTGCTGTATCAATTAGGTTAAGTTTGATCAACCTAATGATACAGCGATAGGCTCTTCTCATTGAGAATTCTTGGATACCTTCAGCCATAACTTCTTCCACATTTCGTTCATGCATTTATCGGTTAATTCTTGCCAAGCGAAGCTGATATTGCCTATGGCATCCATGATGTTATATTTTTTCCAAAAATTTCATCAAACGAACATAGATTTAAAGAAAGTAAACCTTTTTCTGATTGGTTCGTGTTCGTAAATAATTGTATTATGTATGAATCAATAAAATGCCGCAATAATTTAAATCAGTATAAATTTTGAGCTTTTTTAAAGGCTTTGAGCTGATGGTGTTATATCGAATCAGTATTAAGTGGGGTCTTACTGTATATGTTTTTATTTATTTTATATTTAATTAATTCATTGGTTATTTTTTTAATTCATGTAAATTTAAAATGTTCTACTTTTCAAACATTCTATTGACTTGATCCAAATTTATAACAAGTTTTACTGAAAGCTGTTAAGCAGTTCAATAATTCAATTCTCTATAGCCTGAAGATGATCTTTAAACAAAGTCACAAACACTTGTAATTAATTTTACGCTGGAATTTTGTGGTTTATTGTATTATCATTATTTTAGTAAAAAATCTCTTAAACACATTTTAATGTTTTTCTGTTAATTGTAAATGGTTGTTTAAGCATCAAGGCAATCACCTAAAAGTACTTTAAGTACACAAATTTATGTGGAATTTCATTTTACATAGTACCTGCTGACATACAACCCCAGAGTAAAACAAGACCACACACTATAAAAAGTTCACTTATATAAAAATATTCATAATTAAAAGATTACCTGATTTATTTCATTTGATTGTTTTGCTGAATTAACAGATGATATAATAGGCACAGTTTTATACACAATTGGTTTACCTAGAAGTTCATATGATGAATAGATACCACTCAAAATGTAATCAATACTAGTGGAATCTCTTTCATTAAGATTAAAGAACCATAATTTAAATTGTTTCAAATTTTTAAGAAAATAATACATTACTACATAAAAATTAACTTAACTTTGATATGATTTTGTCATTCCAATGACAAAAACATATCAAAATATAAAAAAAATTATTGTCTTGCAAGTACTGTAATCACAAAATTAAAAAAAAAAAATAACCATGAACAGAGAATAGGGGAACTAGCTGACTATATAGTAACTGGTTACTATAATTTTGGTAATCTTAACATAGGAAAGCACAGATTACTTGTAAGAGAAACAACTTTTGAGTGCAAAGTCAGTACACATTCTAAAATATAGTGTACTAGCAGACCCCGCCATGCCTTGTTGTGGCTCAAAATGTATCTATTATAAATGTATAACACTTCCCCCGTGGGGGAGAATTTTTCAAAAAATTTTTTCTTAGTGTACATTCTGTTGACATACCCTATTAAAACGCAATCAAACACGCAAAAACCCGCATCTAAAATAGTATAATAGAAGCCAAGTTTTTCACAGTAAGCCTTAATCCTGTCTCTCTCCCCCGCGGGGGGAATATCGAAAAATCCTTTCTTACTTGTTAGTGTACATTCTGTTTACGTACTCTATTAAAACTCAATCAAAAACGCAAAAAACCACATCTAAAATAGTATAAATAGAAGCAGAGTTCTTTACGGTAAGCCTTACGGGGAAGGCTTACCATAAAGAACTGTCCATCCCCCATGTTTAATGGAATAATATACAGCCTATGTCCACCCTGAAGTTCCATTCTAAATATTGGTGAAAGAATTTTTGAAATCAGATGAGTAGTTTCGAAGATTACCTGCTGCATACAAACTAACATACATACATACAAACATTACCTCTTTATAATACAGTAGAACCTCGAAAACTCGGCCTAATGTGGACCGAAGGGTGGCCGAGTTTGCGAAAATGCCGGGTTATCGGGAATGGGGTTAAAAAAGGATAAGTATGCGTGTTTCCTCAGAAAATACTGTACTGTACTTGTATGTATTGTTTACTTGAGAATATAACAGAGAATAAACTGCCCAAATACCCTTAAACAAAG
>NW_019384414.1:1104091-1104613 GCF_000671375.1 Centruroides sculpturatus | reverse complement strand
ACATCACCTCAGTGCAGGGTATTTACATTTATTCAAGTGTTGTGCAAATCATGGCTTCTAAAAAAACAGAAAAGTGATTTCAATTGAAACAATGCAAGAAATCATCAGAAGGAGTGAAAGTTGACAAAAACTTCCTTGTCGAATGGGGAGAGGTTCAAGAGTTTACCAACACTCATTATCCAAACAGAGCTGAGGCCAACAGTATCAATGATCTCTACAATGACACCCTTGCTCGTCATTTCCGACATGTGTTAAAGAAGAGAGAAACAGACCATCTTGGACATGTTTTTCAAGAAGCCAGCAGCGAAAAAACAAAAAGATGGAACAAGAGGAGTTGATCCTGCAAGCTCCGGTAGCCTCTCCTGAATCTGAATCCGATTAAAAAACAATAAAAAAAAGACCCGCTGCAATGTGTAAATAGTCTGTATCTGTATGAATGTGTGAAGAAAGTGTTCCTCCACCTCCTCCTCACAACATCTGACTACCCGGCATAATTGGTGACTGCTCCATTTTCATTTTTTT
>NW_019384414.1:1098607-1103916 GCF_000671375.1 Centruroides sculpturatus | reverse complement strand
TTCTAAAGTTGTACTTTACCGATTTTCCTTCGGTAAAGTTATTTAAAGCTGCTTTCTGATGTCAAAAACGACTTCCGATAGTTTTTTAATTTTTTTAATTAATAGATTTTATTATATAGAAGTTTAATTAATTAGGGGGGGTCGGAAATCTCAATAAAAATTATAATTTTTTAAAAATATTTAAAAATATACCGCCAGATTGAAGTCACCCTACTTCAAACCCTTGTCCTCCTGCGATGTCTATGAGAATGTCCCGGGAAATCCGACTCCAGCTGTGTTCAAGGTCATCCAGCTGTGTAAACAATAACTCATCGGTGTTAAATTTCGCAGAAAGGACAGACAAAAAAACTTAGACTTTGAAGCTTTTTCTTCAAAATTAACGCATTTCTTTCGTTTTTTTTCAGTTTTAAGTATTTTTTATGCTTAATTAAAAATTCTAAAAAAATGGGCGGGTCAAAGGGGGTTAAATAGTAGACTAATTGTATGATTATACAACTCTTTCAACATGAAGTTGGTCAAAATTGGTTTAATCCATTAAAATCAAAATTGGCTGATGGAAGTTGTTTCACTAGTTTTCTACGCAAGTTCCTTCTGTAGCCTGAGGGGAAAAACAATTTAGTCTGATAGTATATGGAAAGAAGAAATTTTCAAAGCTGAGTTAAAACTTTAATACAATACATGTTTAAATATCAAATTATTATGTTTTATGATAAAGCCAACAAACTATGTGTTTTACAAAATAGTTAACAATCTTATAAAAGAGTTTTCATACAAAACATTAAAAGTTTTACTAAAAAACTCTGTTATGTATATAAACCATTATATACATAACAGTTTTTTAGTAAAACTTTTTGTGTATGGATTTGTAATGTATAAACCATTATATACATAACAAATCCATTACAAACATTTTTAAAAACAAATTATGTCCAAAAGATCAAAATGGAGCTTCATGTTATAAATGAGCATTTATAATAATAAATAATAATATTATTATAAATGTGGTCACCACCTGGTTGTGGTGGGAGAGCCCAGTAATTTTACTTAACCATAGGACAATGCAGGCTGGAGCACAAGCTCCTGGTAGGGACACCCATGCCAGTAAGGTCTATGGGAAGAAATGAAACTAAGAGTGACCATACCCGCACTCTGTGGAGATAATTATCATGGTAGTAACCAAATCAAAGTGTGATACCGGCTTGGACGTCGCCCGGGTTAACAAGGTCCGCGTTCGTGGGTTAGGCAGAGGCTCACGTTTGAAAAATAGGCCAGTCTCCCTTGGTTACCAGTGGCAAAAGCAGCATCGGCCCAAGAATGGCTACTGCAATGCCCTCAACAGATGTGAGGAATCAACCTAGACTTTGTGTTTCTGTGGCAATGCACCCACAGACCACAAAGTCTGGAAAATCACACCAACAGATGAAATGGACATCAGAAAAGAACAAGTTTATCATCCGTACTTATTACACCATCACAAGACTCGAAACAAACAGGACAGCATACAGACAACAACTACACCATAGATTCACACAACAATATTCTCACCTCACTCTCACCGAACAAAGGGTTGTTGATCAAAAAAGAACAATTATACACAACAACCTTATCCCACAAACAACACTTGAACTTATCAAACAACAGGTTGCTGATCAAATACATCAACAGATAGAAACACTTAACATTATCAATGAAGATCATGTAACCTGTCAGGTTAATCCAGCAACAAGCATTGATAATAGCACACATACAACTACCAGTAATGATACTACAGGCACTTCCTCATCCATCACTGATAACATAGACATAGATTTAGTTAATATGCCCTCACTTATATTTCAGGAAACACTCACTAAATATACAGGCACAGATCCCACACAAAGACCACGAATAACAAAAATCAATATGTCAAAGGTAGTAGGAAAAACACTAAATTATGTAAACACTCACTACCACACTACATCCATTTAATTTCTACACTCTCAGACATTCATACATTAGTTTATGCTGGGTCAGTCACAGTAGTAACACACCATGGACTGAAAATACAATGGCAGACAAACACACACAAAACACAATTATATCACAAGCCTGCCTGGCAGAGAAGAATAGAAACACAAATAAATGACATTAGACAGCAATTTGGCAGGCTGACACAGTACACTAAAAACAACATAACATCCAAATTAAAGAAACAACTCAAAAACATTTTCAAGAAAATCAAAACACACACAAAACATGAACATCACAACACACACATTACAGAGAACATCAATACACTAAAACAAACTCGCAGCCAAAGCACATAGACTCAAACGATACAAAACATGTACACTACGAAAACAACAACAAAATAAGTTATTTACAAACAATGAAAAAAACTTTTACAGACAAATTAGTACCAAAACAAACACTGATACACAGCACAGTGGCACACTAACAGAAGAAGAACTCACAACCTATTGGTCTTCTCTTTGGTCCAATGCTGTTATACACAATGCTGATGCAGGCTGGATCGAGAAGGAGAACAGAAACTTGCATAACATACCAACTATGCCCTGTGCTGAAATAAACGTTTATGACATCCGCTACGCTGTTAACAGAACACACAACTGAAAGATACCTGGTGTAGACAACATTCACAATTTCTGGTACAAAAAGTTTACATCACTGCACCAGAAACTAGCTAAACATCTAACACACACCATCATCAACCCACAAGACATGCCAAAATTTCTTACTTGAGGCATCACCTACATGAAACCTAAAAACAACAAAACCACAGACCCCACACAATACAGACCAACTACATGTCTTCCAACACACTACAAATTATTGACATCCTGTATTGCAAACAAAATATACAAACATGTTGAAGAACACAACATTCTTACAGAACAACAAAAAGGTTGCCGTAGAAATCATGGGATGCAAAGAACAGTTACTCATAGATTCAATCATTCTACAGAAAGAACACAAACAACACAGACACATACACATGGCATATATAGACTACAGAAAAGCATTCAACAGTGTTGCACACAGTTGGCTGCTACATATTCTACACCTGTACAAAATACATCCATCACTCATAGCATTCTTCCAAAACACTATGCAGCACTGGAGAACAACACTACATCTCAGGGTTAGTAACACTTCCATACAAAAAACGAAATATATTCATTAGGTGAGGAATTTTTCAAGGAGATTCCTTGAGTCCTCTCTGGTTCTGCCTAGCCCTGAATCCATTATCCAACATGTTAAACAACATGCAATATGGCTACAATATCAGACATTAAAAAACAACACAGTTTATGCTGTCACATCTCATGTACATAAAACTTTATGCATCCACACAAAAACAACTTCACCAGCTCCTACAAATCATACATTCATAAACCAAGGACATACAAATGGAGTTTGGCTTAGACAAACACAAAACACTTCACATAGAAAAAGGAATCCTGAAGAAAGAAGATTCTGCACTTGGAAATGGAGACGTTATTGAATCCATAGAAGAGGGTGAATTCTACAAGTATTTAGGATTCCAGCAGGCCAAACTAACAGAACATACACAAATAAAGCAAAGATTAATTAAAGAATACCAAAGTAGGTTAAATGCTATCCTCAGAATACAGTTAAATTCAAAACACAGTTATAGCAATAAACACATATGTCATCTCTGTACTCACATACTGTTTTGGAATTATACATTGGACTCACACGGATCTCGAGCAACTCCAAAGGAAAACAAGAACAACACTTACTAAGCATAAACAACATCATCCTAAATCTGCCACAGAAAGATTAACCCTTCCATGTAAAGATGGCGGATGTGGCCTGATTGACATAGTTAACCTTGTAAGGAACCAAGTCCAAGCATTATTTTTAGTTACTTTTTATTTTGCTTATTATTCTATTTTTGTTTTGGGGCTTATGTTTTGTTAGGATGAAGGTTTCCTCACCATTCACTTTAGAAACTTAAAAATAGAAGAGAAACCAACTCACCGAGAGAAAAGCGCTGTAGTTGAAACTCATGCTCCCGAGCGGAAAAAAGTAAGTCCGCACCGAGAAAAGGGGGAGACCCCACAAGCACAACTTAGGGACTCGCTAAACCTTAAAGAATAAAAACATCCCGAAATTTGTTAAAAAGAATAATGTAAAAGGTTAGCGAGTATTGTAAAATAGGCTGCCAAACAAATAGAAAAAGTTTATTGTTAGCAAATAAGTATGTAAATGAGGGGAGTGATCGCATTCAGAATTGTGACGTCACCTCACAGTATAAAGACCGAACCTCAAGTGAAGACGGACGGGGTGAGCTTCTGATAGCAACGAGCTTGGTGAGCTTCGTAGCAGTGAACGAGAGAGGTGTCTTATAGGATCAAATAGTTCCAAGGCGATTTTGAAGTTATTCGATTTGTGGATCAACAAATAGAGAAAGTCTTGAGCGTTGAGGAAAAGGGTTCCTAGTATATTGAGGTGACAATTAGGACCTTTAATTCATAAGAATTATTGTTTATAAGTTAAGTTTTTGAATTTTGTCGAATTCCAAAGGGGAATAGAATTAAGTTAGAAAATAGATTGATTTGAGTTTTGTCGGGTTGATTCTTATTGAGTTTCATTGAATAAATTGTTACTTGATTATTTACTAAATATTGTATATAGTTTATTACTAGAACTTTTATTAAGTATTTGATGTGTTATTGACAAACTTTGTCATTATTTAATTCGGTGCACACTTAAAGTCCAGGCCTGGCACACTAACGCAAATCCACGTGAAGTACCCATTAGGGAACGGCTATTTCCGGCACACAGTTGTGTCGATAATCGTTGGAAAGTCGGAAAAACAATATAGTACTTTACAACCTTCAATACAAACAAATACAGTCACTGCAAGAGTTTTTCTACAAGAAACATCACAGTTACATAAAGCAGTAACTCTAGCAGACTCAAATAACACACCATTAAACTTACACTCACATCATACAGACTTGACAACATATAAAAAGCATAGACACCATTAAGCAATTGTGGGCTCGAAAGGCACTCCATGGCAGACATCTTTATGACTTGGCCCATGATTTTGTTGACAAAACTGCGTCAAACAGCTGGTTAGATCAGGGATGCCTCTTTGGGGAGACGGAAGGATTCATGATTGCCATACAGGATCAGGTCATAAATACTAAAAACTACAGAAAACACATACTCAAAGATACAACACTCACAAATGACACATGCAGAAAATGTCACATCATGCCAGAAACTATACAACACATCACTTCTGGGTGCAAGCTCTTGGCACAGACAGATTA
>NW_019384414.1:1081043-1098028 GCF_000671375.1 Centruroides sculpturatus | reverse complement strand
AAAAAAACAGAAAAGTGATTTCAATTGAAACAATGCAAGAAATCATCAGAAGGAGTGAAAGTTGACAAAAACTTCCTTGTCGAATGGGGAGAGGTTCAAGAGTTTACCAACACTCATTATCCAAACAGAGCTGAGGCCAACAGTATCAATGATCTCTACAATGACACCCTTGCTCGTCATTTCCGACATGTGTTAAAGAAGAGAGAAACAGACCATCTTGGACATGTTTTTCAAGAAGCCAGCAGCGAAAAAACAAAAAGATGGAACAAGAGGAGTTGATCCTGCAAGCTCCGGTAGCCTCTCCTGAATCTGAATCCGATTAAAAAACAATAAAAAAAAGACCCGC
Source organism: Centruroides sculpturatus (assembly GCF_000671375.1). NCBI lineage: Eukaryota > Metazoa > Arthropoda > Arachnida > Scorpiones > Buthidae > Centruroides > Centruroides sculpturatus. The sequence continues at coordinate 1,097,682 of NW_019384414.1, read as the reverse complement.
TGCAATGTGTAAAAAGTCTGTATCTGTATGAATGTGTGAAGAAAGTGTTCCTCCACCTCCTCCTCACAACATCTGACTACCCGGCATAATTGGTGACTGCTCCATTTTCATTTTTTTGTTATGGTACAGTATGGTTATTTTATGCTGCGGAACGAATTATATCTTTTAACATGTATTTCTATGCAAAAATGCGTTTCGTATAACGTACTTTTCACTTAACGGACGTGCACCTGGAACGGATTAAGTACGTTATACGAGGCACCACTGTACATTATAGACATAGCCATTCCAAACACTCAATGTACAAAACACATGCACTGAAAAAATTAGCAAGTACACAGAACTCGCCCAGGAAATAAGGCATCTGTGGAGGGGATAGATAGGGTGCTTATTGTACTCGTTTTCTCCTGTACAGGTGTGATACCACACACACTACACAAAAGCCTGGGAACATTACAATTGAATAGAAATATATACATCATATTACAGAAGGCCACTATATTGAATACATATCACATTGTTAGGAAATTCCTGAATACAGACACTGACACACTTATTTAATTTTTGTTTTGGTTGCTATGCCTTGACTCTGGTCTGGCATAGTACACAGCCACCGGTATCAACTGAGTATAACCACTAAACCCAACATAATAATAATAATCTCTTAAAGATAGGAAAGTTAGTAATTTGGATAAAAAAAGTAATGTTACAATACATAAAACATTATATAAAAAGATTTAAACTATAAAGAGAAAACAGATAAAAATTAAATTTCACAAATTATTTTGAAAGAACCATGCCCCTGCCTAACAGTTCAAAATGTAAAATAGCATGAATCCAGCACATAAGAAGCTATTTAGCAAGTAAAAGTGAAATAAACACAAACACAGAACTAACTATACTTCTTAATAGAATAGAAAGCAAGTTCATTAGAATGGCTTTTAATATATACCTTACAAAATCACAACAATCTTGATTTTCAAAATAAAAACATGATTTTGATTCAATTACTTAAAAAATCCAGCAACAAGTCGCTTAACTTTCCTGGCAACATTTAAAACATAAAAACTTTTTAATAATAAAATGTCATATTTTTAATTATTATAAAATGGCAAAAAGCTTAATTTTGAGGATAGGGATGGGTTTTATAAAAAAAAATAAATGTAAATGGGCTAGTAATGAGAAATAGTCATAACTCTGATCCTACTTGAGATATGACACACAATCCCCTTTTATCTCCCCACCCCATTTGACCTTTAACCATCAAATTTAATAGTATCAATCACCTTAATACAAAACTCCATGTAAAATTTCAGAAATTTTCAACAAACAATACAAGTTATTAAGTTTCAGAGGGTGAGTAAAATCATGCCATATGCACACACTAACATTCAAACATACAAACCCTCCCCACAAAGTTTTTGCATTTCTTAACATTTTAAAAAGGTCCAGAAAAATTATAAATCTGGGGAGTCATTTTTTGATTAATTGCCATAATTTTCTTGTTATAGATATAACAGAGCTGGTGAAGTAAGGATACAGTGTCACTGATGCCTGAGATAACAATTCAATATCCTCTTCAAATGGAAAGACTTCTTGGTAATCAGAGATAAAGCTAGAGAAGATTAAAACTAGTTCAATACTTTATTCTATAAAAATTTAAAATTTTAAAAATTGCACATACCATTTATCTGAAACACAAATGCTCATGATTTGTAAGAATACTTCAGCATTTGTCACCTGTCTACAAACAAAAGTAATCAATTAAGAGTCACGGAAAGAAATTAAGATTTAAAATTATTACCTGTCTAAAATTGGTTGAAGACAACAATAAAATATTATTTCCCTGAAAGATTTTATTAAGCATGTTTTCGCAAGATAAATTCTTTTGGTTAATTCAGCTATTAAGCTAAAGTATAAAACAAAAGAAAAAAAAATTAGTATATATATATGTATTTCTATTTCTTATATTTACATTTATTGAATAAACTTTTATACTCTTTTAGTTGTTCATCTTTACTTCTATTCTTTAATTCAGTTGTAAGGGGTAAGAAAATAATTTCATAAAAATTAGATATCCTGAAATTGTAGATTAACATCTTTGAAAAATATATTATTATTTAAAAATTAAAAACTAAAAATTGATTCTAACCTGACTGCAGTTCCTTGTTTATGGAAAGATTCAGCAGCTTGTGGATATATATCTAGAAAGGCATTTAGAGTAGCACTTGTATCTACAAGATAAAATATAAGGTCTTTCAGTTTGTTCCAAGTAAATGTGCTAACAGGAGTAAGTGCTTCATCAAGTTTCTTTGGTTCATTATTATTTTCAAGTTCTGTTATATAATCTAAACCCAATTTGTTTTCTATTGTATCAAATACCTAAAGATAAATAGGTATTTATTAATTCTTTTTGCAATTAAGAAAAAAAAACAACACTACATATAAAAACACATATACACACACTTACTTCAAGAATAGTAGGAATAGCAGCTGCTAGATCATCTAAATATTTTGGTTGCCATTCAAAAATATTTTTGATCATTTTTTGTAGTAAATTTCTGTTTCCTCTTCCATATAATACACACAAATCCATAATTTTAGGTATATCAAATAAGAAATTCTCATAAATAATATCTGCAAATGCTTGAGGTGTAAAATGGACAGACTGAAAAAACAAATATATTTTATATACTAAGAAGGAATAACATTTATAAAAATATTTAAATATTTTGATTTTTATTCATGCAAACCAAATATAAAGAAATTAACAAAAGAAATTATTTTAATTAAATTTTCTATTATTTATAATTTATCCTGATCATATAGTAAAAATGCACACAAAATTTATTACAAATGCAAGTAAATTTTTTCAATTTTAATCATGCTTTTTAAACTTTATATATAATTACAATAATAATATAAATATAAAAAAGTTTGTGACATTTACATTGTATCATATATAAAACTTATATTCAAAAAGATAAAGGAAAGTATATAATAAATATTTATAGTAAGTTTATATAACCAGAGATGCTAACACAAGAATTGTTAGTGCAGATAACAGTTCATATATATGTCATGGTTGAAGAGAAGGATGGATGGGAAGCATTGCTCCTCACTCATCAAATTTCAGATATAAAATAACTTATCAATAAATATTCACAACAGACTTAAAATAAATTTAAATTGATATTTCTCATTCAGTAGAATAGAATTTATATAACTGATAAATTAATACATTTATTCAAAACCTGTTTTGCCATAAGTGTTAGCATCTCACATATGGTTTTAGATAAGTGAAGACCTTTCAAACATTAAATATGATAAAATAAAAAAAAACAATGACATGCAACATGCATGCACAAAATGAAGAAATATTTAATAATACAACTTTAATTTTAAAAACACCATTCACTACTTCCACCTAATAAACAAGAATAGAATGGAACAGTAAATAGTATTTTTATCCCTTAATCCCCCTTTAAATACTCTAAACAGTTTTAGTCAAAAAAATTCTCCAAAAAGCCCACCATAAAATAGATTGCAACTAGATGTATTTTACACATTGCACATTTTTAAACTCAGATCTTTCTATGTATTTATGTTCATACATAAGGCTAGCAGCCAAATTACACCTTTTTTAAAATTTTAACAAGAAATTTCTAAATGATCATTGTTTTACATTTCTATGTTCTATTACTTATTTAACAATTACATAGTGTCTTGGTGCCTCCTAAATGTTGGAAGTTTCTAAGCCTAAGTTGTTGTTAAGTTATGGCAATGCAACACTTGGGCGATCTGCCTAGGGGGATGCCTTCCAGAAGGTCTTTTAACCAGTCAGCTGTGCATCGCGATAATCTGAAACACCATTTTCTGGTTTTTATAGTAATTTTTAAATTTGCAATATTTCACTTAAAAATTGTTGTAAAAAAAGGTGGGGACAATGAAGTTAATAAATCCGTAAGATGCTCCTATCAAAAGGCAGAAAATTTTTTGAAAAAATCATGTTACAACGTATCTCAAGTGATGAATTTCCACATTGTGCTAAACAATTCCTATACAAAGAAAGCACAGAGCTACTAGTAATATATTACAGACATGTTTGAAAGGATCCAAGAACAACTTTGGTGAGCACATCTTGTACAGGCAAAAGACATTCACAACCCAACTGTTCTAATAGATAAAGCAAATCCATCAATGTTACATTTCAAGAGTAGTTTGGACCTCAAACTTCTATTCAGTGTAATGCAGCAAATTTCATGGAATCTACATTGTACTATGCTAAACAAATATTGTTTTGTTCGATCTAGTACATGTTTTGTGTTCAGAAATGTGCATGACTTATTTTCTTTTCCACAGGTCAATGAAAACAGTACATCTAAAAATAGGTTTCTCATACTCTAGCTTGTGTAGCTTTTGTAAATCATGTACCAGAATATGCCCATAAAATTATTATATATATATATACAAATCATTTTAAATATTGATTTTGCACAATAATGTGTTCATTAATACATTTGAAGGTTTTTCAATCAATCTCTACAGAATATAGTCAGTGCAATGTATCATCTTCAAACTAATTAAACAGAATGCACAAAACAAACTGGAAGCATATATTAGTGTATACTAGTATAAAATATACAGCAATGTCTGCTAGGTTCAGATAGCATGTAACATTAAATTTCACAAATATATAATAATGCCTGTTAATCTGGCATTTTTTTTATAATCTAGCACTACTCTGACTAGGAGCAGTGCTAGATTATATTAACACTAGTCTGAATAGGAGAACAGAACAGAACAGAAAGAAATTCATAATAATAAATCAGTTAAAATTAAAATCTCACTTTTAATGAGTGAAAACACTATTTCTGATTAAGACTACTCTCCAACTTCTACAAAATATTCAAAATTTATTTTATTGGAAAACCATAACTTAACAGACATTACAATTGAGTTAAAAACACTTACCAAAACTGAAACTAATTTAGGTTGAACAATACTTTAAATATTTTTCCATCAACACTATATTTTATTTAAAATGCTGTAAGAATGTTAATTAAAACTTTCATTTGAATCTTCTAGTTTACACATTAAATCTGATGCAGGCTTATGAAAAGAGTCAAAAACGTTTGTTTGAATGAAATATAATGTTACTGAAAAAGTACTTAAGATGCTATTCAATATAATTGAATTTTTGGAATGAATTAAATTTAAAAGCTTATAATGTTCTGATTTTGATGTTTCTGTATTTTATGGTAAGTAGTCTTGGTTCATCAATGTATCTAATGTTTTGATTGTATTCATTAAATGTTGAAAGTATTTTTGATATTTTTTTAATTGCAAAATGGTAATCTGTATTTGATAAGTATTATTGTGGTGTAGTGTAAGTCTTACAACTATTTAATTTGAAATTCAAAAAGACTTTTTGTAATAAGTTTCATAACTTATTTAGAATTGACTGCTTTTGAACAATTTTATAAAAATAAACTAATAAGAAAAAAAAATTTAAATTTAAGTCTAAAAAACAAAAAATAAAATACAAATTAACCTTTGATTCTTTATACGTTGACAATCTTAAAAACACCATGAAAACTAGTCTGTGAATCCTCTGAAGAGCAGTTTTCATTTCTTCTGTAACCAAAGAATCAGAAACATCATGATATCTACAAAGAAAAATCTTATATTATCTAAAACAATTCATTTCTTACATCTATCAGATATTTTGCAAAATAAATTCGAAAGAAAGAAATATTTGTAAAACAAAAATTTACCTGGGAGCATAACACAGATAAGATTCTAAACATTTCTGAAGACTTTCATCATATATAATTTGAGACCAAAATCTGAAAGTAAAATATAATTAATCTTGTTAATAGTACTGTCAGTTCAAATTGCTTAGAATAATTTAATTCCTTTAATGTGCCAACCCTTAAATGACAATAACTAGGCAAAATAAATTATGAAAAAACCAAATAAGTGGATATTTAGCCTGGTCTTATCTCTATATTTTCATCTAAAAAATTAATTTCTAAATAAAGTGTAAGAGTCATAACTTTTTACATAAGTGAACAATGTTCAAAAAATTTAGAATATTTTATTCTTATAGTTAGTTACATCTTTTTTATAAATTAGATTTTATTATTTTTTGCATACGTTGTTCAAGAGTAATTTCAGACCAAATTTTTGTATGTTTTTCTTTTAAATCTTGTTTATTAGTTGGTTAGATTCTTGCAGCACTTTTTACAAATGGACAAAATATTTTCAATTGGGAACAAGTCTTGGATTGACCTGGAAACTCACCGGAGCTTTATTTTTTAGTTGTAAACCATTCTTTGGCTTTTTTCATGTACAATGGCTTTTTAACACTGACTGCCAACTAGATATTCTGTTCCACATTTAATAGCAACGTTTACCTTTTAAAATGATGTAACAACTTTGCCATTAAAGAAATAATATGTTGTTTTTAAAATTTAAATCCTACATTATTTTTGGGACATACTATATTTTCCATTGTAAGTATTTGGTTCAATAGAGATAAGATTAAAATTACCAACAATCTCTAATTCTTCAGAAACTTTTGTCCATATATTTTTAATTTTGTCATGCTATTCTCTCCAAGACCAATCGTATGAAAATGGATTTTTCCCACCTGTTCAATACAGTTTTCATAAGATACCATAACTTTTGAATTTAAATCTCATTCGAAATTTTCTCATTGACTATTCTTTGGTGATGTTTATCTGTAAGCATGATTTCAACATTCATAAACAGATTGTTGCTAGGCAACAAATCTGTACGAATCTGTTTTGTTGAATGAAATTGTACAGTGGAAACTAGCCCTTAAATATAATAATACTAAAAGAAAAATGCTTTATTTAATTGTCAATGGATGTTTAAGCAAGCAATGAAGTGAGGATTTACAGTATTTAATAGTGTGATTATCATAGAAACATTGAACACTGAATAGCAATTTTAATTCCTATTTTGAAAAAGAGAAAAAGAAAAAAGAAAACAAAGAAATTCTTAGTCCCTGATGTCCCTAAAGCTCAAACATCACAGTGCATCCAGATCAAAGAGAAAACAGTCCCCTCATGGATTGTATGTAGATGCATTTTAGTTAATAACTAAGCTGAAGTAATCTTTCGATAATTTGAAATCACATTGTTAGATTCATCATAAAAATCACTTCTATTAGACTCCATTTTTGCCTCCTGGACAGTTCTTGTTTAAATTCTTTAGCAGACAACAAACACACATTCAGAAATATATACTTCACCTGTGAGCTGGTAAATGAAGCAACCAATGCAAATCTTCTTCAAGAAACTCCATTCGTTCAAGCCATTCTTCAATTCTGGCTTTAATTTTTACTGAATCTATAGTATCTGCTTCATTACTTAAGGAGCTGTAATAGTTTGGTGGCTGTCTGTAACAGATGAACTGCCTTTCTTCTGTAAAGCCTATATGCTAAAATAATCTGAATTAGTAACTAATTTTTTATTTAATTTAAATCATTTAATATTTTATACATTAATTTTCATATTATATACAAAGATATAGATTTATTATAATATACATAAACTAATCAATTTTTGTATAATTATTAATCTAGTTAAATTATCTACTACAATAGATAAAAATTATAAAGTATTACATATTAATTAATATTGGGTTTAAAAATGATTTCATCAAAAAGTAACACAAAGCAAGTTTTTATCTATTTATTTTTATGAAATATCAGGTAACCAATAATAACTTATTGGTTACCTGATATTTCATGAAAAGTGAGTTTTTAAGTCTGTAAAGATATGCGTAGCATTTGGAAAAGATTTAGCATCAACATATTGTACAGAAATAGTTTAAAAATTTGCTTCTAATGATTAATCACTTGAAGATGCACCATGTTCAGATAATTCTTCATTATCAATAATGGAGGGCCTATGTGCTGCTGTTGAAAATAATTCTAGGTTAAGATAGCAAGAAATTTCAAAATTGTTTAACACAAGTGATAAAACAATTTGTTTACACTTGCATCAACTGGGAAAATCATAAAAGCTAAGCAAATGGGTCCCACATGCATTATCAGATGTCAATGAACTTCAAAGACTATCAATTTGTTTTTCACTTCTTTCATGTCACAAAAAAAAAGGAAGCCATTTTTGGATTGCTTGATCTCTTGAAAAAAAAAAAAATAGATCACATATTCTAACAGGAAGAAATCAATGGTGGTCACCAAATGATCCAGCACTGCACACATGAAAGATACTGCTTCATCCCCAAAAAACTGTTTTGTGTATCATGTATTGAAGCTGGCATTGTCCATTGAGTTTCTTGCCATAGGCAAACAACCATATCACTCATAAAACCAACACAAGCACATATGTTATGGTCTGGTGTTGGTTTTATGAGTGATATATTTATACAAACCCAATGTTTGAAATATATAGGCAAACAACTATGGCTGAGATCTATATGACGCAACTAGACTGTACAAGATGAATTACTCAGAAACAGCCAAGGCTAGTTAATCAGAAGAAAGTGCTATTGTTACAAAACAAGACCTCATACTGCAAAACTTACTAGTAAGAATATTTAGGCTTTAGAATGGGAGATACTCCCTAATCGTCTATATTCTTCTGACATTTCTCCAAGTGATTATCATCTTTTCATGGCACAGACAAGAAAAGTGGCAATCACATGTAAAACACAATTCCACAATAAAACAGAGATTGAAGTGGAGTTGCTAGATTTTTTACTTCTATAAAAATAGCATTTACAAACTGAATCCTGTTCAGAGTTGAGTTATGAAGGTAATTATTTTAAAGAATAAAACATTTTCTGAAAATTTATGCAGTTGTTCAATTTTAATTATAAAAAACTGCAGAAACTCTTGTTAGATGATAAAATTATCATCTTAAAATAAAAATTGTTTATTGACTGTTGTTCCATCTTTATTCAGTTGAACTGAATAAAGATGGAAAAAAGCCAAGTGTTTAATTAATAACACAATCTTGTGTTCAACAGTCAATAAATACTAAAGCACAGTTTCAGAAAAAAAAAATTGTTTAAAATAGCAAAAAATACTGGTTATTTCATTGTTTGTAAAAAGACTAATTATATAAAACAGATTTAAAATTAAATATGAAAACATTAACAAAACAAAAACCTTACTTATTCTTCTATCATCATAAGGAAACTTATTTTTTCCCCTCAACTTCTTATCATTTCTTTTATACAATGATTTTAAAATAATTTTCCTGTGCTAAAGTTTATTTTGATCTTAGTTAATCAAACGTTTCAGCCATTTGAATGACCTTCACAAATAAAAATTGAATGATTTTGATTTTTATTCCTGAAGATAGTCATTCAAATAGCCAAAAACATTCAATTAGTTAATAAAAAGCTGCATTTTAAAGTTTTTTTTTTTTGGTCGATGCTTGATTATCATACAAATACTATAGTACAGGAGTGGCCAAAACGAGGCCCGCGGAGCTAGATGAAATGAATATAAATGTTAACTTTATTGTACATATCACCAAAAGAACATTACGTCATGAGTTATTCGTATCATGTGTTTTTAAATTATAGAAAAGAGAAATTTGAAATATCTCTCATTTTTGGAAAAATTCATAGATTTTAGTTATTTCAAATATCCCGCTATTTGACACTCAAGGTTACTTAGTTTTTTGTCCAATGCTAGGTGTTGATAAAATTTAATATGAGACTTCAACTTCAGCTATATACGTTCTGTGGACTTCGATGTTTTCGGGAAGCTCACAATGCTATCAGGCTCATACTCGTAACTACTTTCAGTCCAGCTTGACAAAGTTCTGTGTTATTCTGTAGTTTTGTGTTATTATTGACACTGCATCTGGAGAGATTTTGCGATCAACGTTAAAATACATATTTAACATATTTATAACAACAGTTCAAACTACTTTAACCAAGTAGCCTGTCTACCATATCGATTCTATAAGTAAGTAAACCCTGAAATGTTTTATTTATGTAATTTAAATTTAAAAACAGGAAATTTTCTTTAGGCACTGACAAAAATTCAACTCGGGGCAACACACAACGGACAGAAATGTTTTCAGTTCAAAACGAAGACCTAACATGGCATCAACTAGTAAAGACATTGGACCAAAGATGAGAAGAATCACAGAAAAATTAAGAAGTTTTCAAGATAGGCAGACTATAAACTATTTTTTCGTGAAAATTAAAACAAAGCCCATATGCTTGATATGCAACAAATCTGTTTCTGGTTTGAAAGAGTATAACATCAAATGGCACTACGAGACTAAGCATGCAAATAAGTTTGATAAGTACAAAGGGCAATTTCGATGAGACCAAGTAAATGATTTTAAAAAAACTTTCTGTACAACAAAAGATATTTACTAGAGCGGGTTCAGAGTCAATATGCTACGTAAAAGCTAGTTATGCAGTAGCCATGATACTAGCAAAAAATCTAAGCCATATTCAGATGGTGAAATGGTTAAGGAATATTTGGAGAGAAGAAATCCTTTTCTGTGTCCAGAAAAGAAGGATTTCTCAAAAATAAGTCTGTCTCGTCAGACTATTAGGCGTGTGGACATTTCAAATTATCTTCAATATGCTTTCCAAAGTCGAGCATCAGAGTTCATATTTTATGCTCTAGCATTGGATGAAGACACAGATATAGCAGATACTGCCCAATTGGCAATTTTTTATCAGGGGTGTTGATATCCATTTTAAAAAGACAGAAGAATTAGCAGCATTGTATCCACTTAAGGACACTACTAAGTCACGAGATTTGTTAGAGGCAGTTACATCGACATTGAATCGCTTTTCGTTACAACTTAACAACTTATTGGTCTTAGCAATGGATGGTGCTCCAGCAATGATTGGGAAACACAGGGGTTTAGTAAAATTGATTGAAAATGAGGCCTCCAAAGTCGGTAATACTTCAATGCTAAATTTTCATTGCATTATTCATCAAGAGAATTTATGTTCAAAGTATGAAAGGGCTCAAATGAGAAGACACTTTTGAAAGTATTGTCTACTAGCAGATAAGCCCGGCATTGCTTGGGCAAAAAGTAACGATAGCAAAGATTATTACATTACAGCCAATCTTACTCGTTATCACAGAATGCAAGAATTAGGTTCCCCTGTTTCCCAGACCAATTAGAAAATTTTTAGATGGGTCTAAAATTATGTTCGATTTAATGCAAAAAACCACATCTGCACCTGTAAATCTTGCACATTGCTTTCTCTTAACACTTCCATTTTTGAAGCCTTAATCCTGTTCCTTTCCCTGCTGGGGGATTTCAAAAAATCCTTTGTTAGTGTGCATTCTTGTGACGTACCCTAAGTGTGTAGCAAATTTCAACTCCTAACTGTGCTGAAATGCTCGTGTACATGTGCACCATTTATCATAGGATAAATATACTATGCCAGAAACCTTTGCGGGAGTATATTAAACAACTTCCCAAAGTTTCATGGCAATCGAATAAACAGTGTAGTAATGCATGAAGGACACACAGACATAAATCTATATATATAAAAACGAATGTGAGATTTTTTGTAAATTTTCTAAGATTATGCATTAAGCATGTTGAAGTCATCAATAATACACACTAAAATTTGTAAGATGAAATGCATACATGGCTTCTCTTTTCAAGCAATCATACAAACATTTATTACATTACAGTTTTTAGGTAGGAGAGAATAAACATGCAACAACAGGTGACACAAGAAATTTGAATATTATGACATCATAAAACATGTATTAGAATAATGTTTCAAGCAAAAGGTGCACAATCAAATCAATTACAAGCTCAATAAAATTTTATAACTTTTTATGCTATTTAATCAATCATTAAAGTTATTTCTGAATAAACAACTGTTTACAAGATATTTGAGGATGAGTTAAAAAAAGAATGTAAACTTAGACATATTTAAACCATCTGAATTTTGTATGCTCATCTGTAATTGAATGGAGTGATATATATCACTGGAACTGTATATGTGCAAAAAAAAGATTCACTGCATATGTAGCAAAAATGAACTATAGCTCATTTGAAAAAATATCAGTCGTGTAAACAAGCTATAAATTAAAAATACTAAACCTATAAACCAGCAAATTTTTATAATAATTGCATACATTTTCACATGTGTTTGAATGGGCATCATCAGACAAACTAAACACCAAATACAGAAAACATTTGTTTTCAGCATTTGGTATTTAGTTTGGTGTTGGACCTGAATTGTATTTTTATTGAAGTTTCAACAACATAGCATTAAAGAAAAATATATACATACAAATACAACTTACTTATATACCTGGATCCAAGTAACACAAAAGATATGATGTATAAAACAATACTAGAAAATAAATTAAGTACACAAAGTTAAAGGATTTACTCTACTAGTCTCTGCAGGCTGTCAAACAAAATCACTTTATTCTAAAATTTACATGTATCCATCTGCCATAACATTAACTAATTCACATCAAGATGTTCATCTTGAGCAAACTACAAATGCATTCTTAAATTCCAATAATCAACCAGTTTGAAATCAAATTTCAAAAGCTAAGAGAAAACTATTGTCATGACTATAATCCTGATATCAATTGCTACAATTCTGTATTGCTGGCAAGATGACTAGACCATAATTCTTTTCATATAAATTTTAAATGCACAGTAATGAATAAAATATTGTTTATAATAGCATAATTTAAAAAAAAAAATGATAGTGACCACAGTAAAATATACTATCAAGTTTGAATATGAGTCCAAATTGTTTTTCTTTTTCTGTGGAGACTATACATTGTTTTATTGGTTTGGTTCACAAACAATAACTTAATGTTGACAATTGATGTTACCAAAATTGATAACTTTTGGGATTCAGAGATAGAAAGGAGGAATTGCCTTTTTTTTGTTATGTTTATGTTTCATTTATCTAACATGTAAAAATGTTTAGCAGTTTTCCTGGAAACTATAGTACATTTCTCCAACAATTATTTCCAAATTAAATTTTTTCCCTTCCCTACTGAAACTCTACTGCATGTGCTAAGAAGATAGCTTCAACCAAGAATAATTTATAGAGTGCAAATCATTGAATTAATTAAAAACAACATTTTGTCTTTAAAAATTGCCAAGACAAATTTACTTTTACAAAAAAATTATATATATACATAATTATTTTTTTTTGTAGAATTAAATGATATTACAACAATCTAAATTAAAGCAAACTATTTTTGTAAAAGTATATATATACAGTAGATCCCCCTATAAAACTGTTTCCTATAGTTACGATTCCTATAAGACGGCAAAAAAAATTGCGGCGGTATCCGTACACAATGGTAAAAAAACTCCTATAATTACATAAAACATCATCGGGCAGCCGAACTACTTTCCCACCGTCCATAGCGCCACGCTACGGACGTTTAGGATGGTAAATTGAGTTTAGTATCGTCTGTACATATAATTATATATTAATTATATATAAATTAGGTACTGTATATATAATTATATATTAACTTAATTTATTGTAACTTTATTATAATTATATATATATTTTTTGCCGTCTAGTGGCGCTACGGAGAGTTTAGGCTAGCTATCGTCTGTACAGTATGTAAATTAAGTACCGTAAGTCTAATATAGCACTGTAATTTTATACGTTTCTTGTGAAAGAAACATTTCTTATTCAATGGCCATAAAAATTATTTATATTAATGATGTCTCCAAAGGTCAACGAAGTTTTTGCAGAAAAATAATATCAGAAATCGCGGCCGCCATTTGATGCGCTGTTCCATGACAAAAACAAGCTTTAGCAACGGGCATAGTCGAACAGTGCACACTCGGTAAGTAATCCTACAATTTTTTGTTTATAACGTAGTTTATACGAATTATTTCCAAAAAAAATATACGTATTTTGGAAATGTTGAGTCGAATTAGTCTAGAATTGATTAATTTTATGGAAGAAAACCTTTCAAACAGCCGTAGTCCGTAAACCGTGATTCCTAAAAAATTGATTCATAAAGAACGGAATGTATCTACCGTCTTATAGGGGGATCTACTGTATATATATATACTTTTACAAAAATAGTTTGCTCCACCGTGAAATTGTTATTACCTCAACAGTGTGTGAAGGGACCAAATGAAATTAACTCATCCTATATGTATAGTCCCAAGAAATAAAATATTTTTACAAAAAAAAACAAAAATAATGTCTGTTTAGTATATTTATTAATAGTTAGTGACTTACCAAAGCAGAAACACGTTTTATATCTCCTGTCTTTGTTATTACATCTATTTTCAGTTTATCCAACGGCACTCCTGACAATTCTTTTTCTTTAGCCATTATATTTTTATATTCTTTGTGAAATAGTGATTCTCTATCATGTACTAGAAAAAATATTTAATAGTGTAATTTCAAATTTAAATTATTCTTTCAGGAAAGATTGTCAAAGCAAACTAATTATCTTCACCACTTTATAAAAAAATCTAGCAATGAGAGTTGTGTAACTTTCCGGGCTGTTAATATATTTTTTAAAATAAAAAAAACTCATAAGCAACAAATTAAAATTATGTGTAATGCCATCTGTTATGAAAAGTTGTTATAAAAAAAAAATCAGATATTTTTAATTACTATAAAATGGCAAAAAACTTTTGAGGGTAGGGTGAGTTTTATACAAAAATGTAAATGTTAATAACGAATAAAATCTTCATTAAGTTAAGTTCTATCCCTCTTGAAATACACAATTCCCCTCTTGACCTTTCACCCCCAAAATTTAAAAGCATCAATGTCCCTCATTCACAAGCCACCATGCCAAATTTCATTTCTTAATCTTTACCCATCCTGAAATATTAAGTGAAATAGATGCCAACAAATAGAATTTTTTTTGCTGTTTTGGATTCAGGAGGTCTCAAAATGTAGAGATTTGCAAAAAAACTCAGAGGGTCAAATTTGACACAATTCCCATATTTTCCCTTGTTATGTATACATAACAGCCGGGAAAGTAACAAAATTGTATACAGGGTTCCTACTCAAATTTCTGTTTTCAATTCCCTGATTATCCCTGACCAACTTTGTCCAAATTCCTGGACTCTCACATTTCTTACAGTGTGGAATAGCAACATAATAAAACAGCATTTTATTTACTGTGAACATTGAGTACATCTATCCCTCTTTTTGCATAGCTGATGTGTTTCAAAATATAGTACATACATCCTGTAGAAAAATGCTTGATAGAATCCACAACTTCAATGTAATGAAAAAAATAAGCAATTTACAAACAAAACATGAGCTTTTTATCTTATCATCATTTATCATTATTACTTGTATGTAAATCTAGTAAATACAAGGTAGCATAAAATCAACAAACAGTATTCTTTGATATACAAATAGTACTGTACTGTGCTTAAAATGAACTCTTGACTCAGAAACATGTAATTTTAAAACCAATCTTTCAACAAAAAGAGTAGCTTTTTTTTAAAAACAGCAACATAATTGTAACAAAAAGTTAAAATTTAAAAATTTTTAAATAAAGCATTTTTTCTCTCATAAAAAAATTGATCATGTTAAAAAAAAAATTAGTTTTCTTTTGTCAACCACATTATTTCAAAATCACGTAAAAATAGATTGTATATAAAGAGGGATAGATGTAAATTTATATTATAGCTTCTCTAACAAATGCATCTAATTTATTGTAAAATCTTTTTAATTTTTTTACAAAATGGACAATCAAAATACAGAGAAACTTCTTAGTATTAATTCTCTCTTTTCAAAATATAGATAATTAGAAAATGAAAAATTAATTACAATTCACAAAACACAAGAACTATTATATTAATGTAGTTTTAGCTTTTTCAACTCAAGTGTATTTATTTTCATTTCAATCTCTTTTTCTTTCTTTTCATGATCCTTTCTTAACATTTTCGTGTGTTGTTTTAAATCAGGGGTGTCCAACCCGCGGCCCGCATGCGACCCAAGGCAAGTTCCAATGCGGCCCAATAAACGTGTAAACAAAACTGACAGATTTTTTTATTTTATTTTATTTATTTATTTATTTCAACGGCACAAATTCAAAAAAGACGTTTTACAAAGCAGTAAACCTTTATGCATATTTTAATTTTGAGTGGAAAGGAAACATTTTCAAATACAGTAGAACCTCCATTATCCGGATTGTTCAAAATAAACAAAAATTTTACGAATTTGCTGATTTGCAATTGACGAATTACGACAGTTTATGTACGTGATGGAATGCATAACTTTTTTGTTTCAACAACGTCTCACTTAGCACAGTGGTCGTAAACTCTTAAATATATTTTACATAGTAATAAAAATATAACTTGACATACGTATTTATAAATAATTTATATTCAAATTATATCATTTCTATGACCAAGGGCGGCGTAAGGCATGGATGACGTGGGCCACCGCCTATGCCTCGCGGTTCGAAGGGCCTCGCGCCTCGAAGGTTTACGCATTACTTAAAAGCCGCGAACGCGACGAAAAAATTTTACTCGTCATAAAATGATAAATTGTTTGTCAAATTTTTATTCATAAAAATGCAGTATCAACTGCATTTTATTTTATAAAATCCGTCTTCTTGCGCCACCAGAGGGCCTTTTAAACAATAGGTAGTCTGTTAGCG
>NW_019384414.1:1071929-1076960 GCF_000671375.1 Centruroides sculpturatus | reverse complement strand
ACCTGTTGATTTTCGAAAATATAACTACAGAATATTTATTACAAGCATGATCAATCTTGCCAGTTTTTAAGCCCTAAATTTGCCAAAATCAGTGATATTTGTTACCCAATATCATTTCAGTTAACTAATTATTAAACTATGTATCGAAGTTGCGGAAAAAAACGGAAGAGAGAGGGAAAATATGCTTGCAGTACAGTACATTCAAGGAAAATCGTAACAACAAATATAAAAAGCTTGTGCCAACAACAAGTCAGCGCCAGTATTTTACTGTAAACGTCGGGTAACTATTTATAATTTTTTATGTTTTAAACTGAAAAACGATTAAATTACAGATTTTTACTGATCTGTTTAGCTATTTTGAAGTGAACATTCTAATAAATTATGATTTCAACTTTTAAAAGTTTGCAAACAAATTTTTAATTAATTTTTTATTCTAATAAACAATTTCATCTTTTTATCAATCACTGAATTATTAAAATTAAAAATTAAACACTATTACATAAAAGTACTGTATATCTCAGCAGATAAGATGATAGCTGAATCATAAAAAAAAAGCCCCCAAAATCCGGGATCGTCTCATAGGACAGATACAAAAAAAATTAGATTGAAATTTATATAAATTAAAACCATTATAAAAAGACAAACAAACCATAATTATTTACTAGAAGAGAGTAGGGTATGTGCACAAAATAGAATAGCCCATACGACATTTTTGTGAATACTCGAGGTCATTACCCGAATGCCAAATCAATGCCAATGTTTGCAACAATAACAAGGCAGTGCTACCAGATGCAAGAAAATAAAAATTCATTCATTCAAAAAATTACAAATAGGACATAATTCCGTATACGCTATACAGTATTATTATTCAGATGATGATCACTGATCTCAACTAAATTCATAGGCCGTTGATAGTTTGGAGGTTGTCTTATAGGACATATATATGCTAAAACTATAAAATGTCAACGAAAATTTATACCTCGTCTTATCTGCTGAGATATATGGTAGTTCATCCTGTTATTAATCTACAACTGTAAAATTATATGGCTTCAGAACAGCAAAAAAAGCCATTTCAAAACAGATTCTGGTATATTTTCTTATTAAAGATTGCAGCATTACTTCTTGCCGCCTGCAGATAGCTACACTTGGTCAGCCATATTCAGCAAACGAAATCAACAAGGCAGCTAAAGAGACAAAATCCCTGACTTTTTCCAAACACTAATGAAAATCCCTGGCTTTCCAGGTGCATAGGAACCCTGTGTATAATAAATTAAAAATCTGTATGTTGATTTTTTTCATGAAAATTTTAATTAAAAATGTTTCAACCTTTAGTTTATCAACTTAAACTTACAATATGCCTTGTTACACAAATATGCAGATATGTCACTTGTTTTGTTATTTTTAGCCAAAAAATTGTACATTATGAAGTATAGAACATTAAAATAATACTCTAAAATTAATAACCATTTCAATAGTAAATAAACCAGCAATGAGTTGTTCAACTTCCCCAGCAACGTTTTAAATTTGTAGTGGTGCTATCTGTTGTTATATTTTATTTAAAAAACTTCTTACATTTTTAAACTATTATAAAATAGCAAAAAGCATAATTTTGAGGATAGGAAAGAGTTTTATAAAAAAAAATTGTAAATGCTAATATTGAATAAAGTTGTCGTTAAGTCCGACCCTACTGGAGATACACACAACCCTAAGTATCTCCCCACCCCTATACCTTTAACCACCAAAATTTAATAGCATCAATCCTCCTAATAAACAAACCACCTTGCAAAATTTCAGAAATTTGACAAAAAGCACCAGGAGTTAACTTCAAACAGGGTGAACAAAATCATGCCCCCATACAAACATCCATACATATAGAAATTACCTCCAATTTTTTTTTACATTTTGACATTAAGGTGTCCTAAGTCCAAAAATGTAAAAATCTGGGGAGGTCATTTTTTGCCAAATTGTCACTTTCCCTCTGTGTAATAGTCAGGAAAGTAAAGTTTCACAGAAATTGAGATAAAATTAAAATGACAACAACTACAATGAATTATATAATGAAATTACTTAATAAATAATTATTCATGATTGATCAAAGTATAAAGGAAAAGAAATTGAGATAATCTTACAAAAATATTTTATATCAGACAATGGAATCAGACATTAAGCATCAATTTTGCATGTGATGAACATTCTGACCTTTAATTAATGAAGAATATGAATGAGATGATATTTTGATTCAAACTAAATTTCCTTATTCTTTAAAGTTGTATATGGGGAAAAATTAATCTAACATCTCAAAACCCA
Organism: Centruroides sculpturatus; assembly: GCF_000671375.1. Classification (NCBI taxonomy): domain Eukaryota; kingdom Metazoa; phylum Arthropoda; class Arachnida; order Scorpiones; family Buthidae; genus Centruroides; species Centruroides sculpturatus. Next base: position 1,074,653 of record NW_019384414.1, on the reverse strand, counting down.
ATATACTTTTAATAAGCCAAAACAACTACTGGATTATATCAAGCTAGTTTTCCATGATTACATCGGGTTACTTTTCTGCAATTACAGTATAATCTGGTAGTTGTTTGGCTTATTTTTTTTGTCATTCATATAAAAAGAGATTAAGTGTTAAATTTATTTGTAGCCAAAATCTCATCAAGTGGCAATAGTTATTAATATTAAAATTAAAAGTGAACAACTTTTAATTTTAANTTATTTATTTCTAAATAAAAATTGAAAGTGTCTGTAGAAGTAATTTTTTAAAATATCCTTATTCGTAATAAAGTTTTAATGCTTATTACTATAATCTAGACATGTTAATTCTTAAATATACTTGGGCCACAAGTATATATATTATACTTGTGGCCCAAAACTCCATGACTTCTTCCAATGTGGCCCAAAGAAACAAAAAGGTTGGACACCCCTGTTTTAAATCCTTAAGTTGTTGTGTAAGTTTTCTTTTTTCTTCAGCCATCAATTTCTGCTGCTTCTGAATACGTTTTTTCTGTTGAAGAAATGCAATATATCGCTGTTTAGATCCTTTGACTGTCAACATTCTCTGGTCTATATTTATTTGATCAATACCACCTGCAAAATGGATCCCATCATAAACTAAGCATTGAACAACTAAACTTTCTTCCTTAAGATTTTCACTCAACAGTGATTTGTTAACCAAGAAACCACTCTCAACACTTGCATTCCTATGTGGGAAAGAAAGAGAAATTTTGAGAATAGACCATAGATCTTGCAGTTGCCTATCATCCTTCATAATTTCAAATAAAATGTGTCCAGACCATCATCATTCCTTTCAGATATGAAGTCCTCAAACTTTGCTGAATAGGGTTTTATGGACACTTTATTGCAGAGTATATCATACTGTTCTTTTGCTTTAACAGCACATTTCTCATCAATCCTGTTTGTATCATGTAGAACCTCCAGTAAAACATCGTAATATAATTTTCCAACATTTGAATAATTTCTGGGTCTAAGTCGCTCAAAGGCTTCACATATTTGTACTTGACTGGTCCCTTCTCAATAATCTTTTGTGTCATTACATTTCGACAATCTCTTAGAAAACACAATATCTTTGTCGTTTACTTTCAATTCTTTTAAAACCTTTTTTGCTCCAAAACCAATATCCAAATTCTTCAGATGTACCAAGTTTTCATTAGCATTTAAACCTATTTTTAGAAACTGCTTGTTGGTGACCTTGTCATTTTTTCACAAACTTTCTCATCAGTTTCATTAATAATTGAACAACTGCTTTATAAAGATAGGGTGCAAGAGGTTTGTTGCTCTGAAATTGGGTGAGAAAGCTCTCACTGTGTACATGTTGACCAAAAAAATAAAAGTTTAACTTTATTAAAGGGATCATCAACTTCCTGTCTCAAGAATGTAGCCACCTTACTGTGTTTCAACTTTGTACTGTTGTTTATGTACTGTGTATGTCTTCACAGATATTCCAGCAACTTCTCCATTCTCCAACCATTTTGTTGAACCAAACTTTTTGGGAAATAATCTGCTTCCACTTATAGCAATGTATTCAGCATGCCGAGTGGGTGAGTCATTTAGCAAACAGTACAAATTCCGTAGCAGTGGTAACAAATTCCAACTTTAAAATCAGCTTTTACAGCACCATTGACTACATGTAAACCACATGTTCCCATTCTCACAAATGATTTACCAACATTCTGTCTCTCCATGTGACCTTTAATTTATTCAGAAAATTTATGTTTACATTTGGTCCGTCCATACAGATATGAAGAATTTTTGCTAGATCAAGATGAATATCTGAAAGGACATTGAGAAATGCAGAGAGAAGATCATCTGCTGTACTATGATCCAGAAAGACAAATATCTGGTCATAACCTTATCTTTACTCTTGTCCCAATATTTTATCACAAGATCCATTTGAATTCCTTGAGCAACTTTGTTTAGTGATTCATCAAAGGAGATAGTAATATTATCGCAACTTGTAACAGCATCAATCAATTTTTCTCTGAAATAATGGGCTAGGCCATAATTTATTATATAGGAAGCATTATCTGGACCCAATTGAAATTGTATGACTATAGCACTGTCAGAGAACATTTTTTTGAAAATGTTTTTAATATCAGGGCATGAATTGAGTGAAATCTTTTTCTTTACAACTGCCAATGTCCAAGTTATATCTGTTTTTATTACATCATCTTTTATCACAATGTGCTGCTAAGAAATGTTGATTTGGTGAGACTGTTCATTAGTAATCTTAGATCTATCTTCCACAACAGAAGCTGTTTCAGACACATTTTGTTGACTATTAGAATAGTTTGAATTTGTTGGGGTTAAAAACCTTATCAGTGAAGTTTGTCCGACTTCAATCTTATTATTTCAACATGACAAGAACTATTTGCTTGTGATACTAATTCACACTTTTACATATTACTTAATGAGAAAACTTTACAACAAATGCAGCAAAATGCTTTTGTATCATCATCTTTTACAGTTCCTAACCAGGAATTGAATTCCAGACGAATAGCTGAATCCAGCCATTGGAGATTAAACCTCGTTTGTTTCTGTGCCATTATAATTTAAGAATGTAAAAAAAATACAAACCTTGAATAATAATATTAAAAAGACAGATGAACCAGATCAGACAGCAATGTGTTAAGTTGTTTTGTCACAACATTTTGTAAAATATTCAAGCGCCACCAGAGGGCCTTTTAA
>NW_019384414.1:1063832-1068102 GCF_000671375.1 Centruroides sculpturatus | reverse complement strand
AAATTTACAGCTTTTTAATTTTTAAATTTTAATTATAAGCAAGTTAACATTGGTTAAACTATCGGATTACCTGTTGATTTTCGAAAATATAACTACAGAATATTTATTACAAGCATGATCAATCTTGCCAGTTTTTAAGCCCTAAATTTGCCAAAATCAGTGATATTTGTTACCCAATATCATTTCAGTTAACTAATTATTAAACTATGTATCGAAGTTGCGGAAAAAAACGGAAGAGAGAGGGAAAATATGCTTGCAGTACAGTACATTCAAGGAAAATCGTAACAACAAATATAAAAAGCTTGTGCCAACAACAAGTCAGCGCCAGTATTTTACTGTAAACGTCGGGTAACTATTTATAATTTTTTATGTTTTAAACTGAAAAACGATTAAATTACAGATTTTTACTGATCTGTTTAGCTATTTTGAAGTGAACATTCTAATAAATTATGATTTCAACTTTTAAAAGTTTGCAAACAAATTTTTAATTAATTTTTTATTCTAATAAACAATTTCATCTTTTTATCAATCACTGAATTATTAAAATTAAAAATTAAACACTATTACATAAAAGTACTGTATATCTCAGCAGATAAGATGATAGCTGAATCATAAAAAAAAAGCCCCCAAAATCCGGGATCGTCTCATAGGACAGATACAAAAAAAATTACATTGAAATTTATATAAATTAAAACCATTATAAAAAGACAAACAAACCATAATTATTTACTAGAAGAGAGTAGGGTATGTGCACAAAATAGAATAGCCCATACGACGTTTTTGTGAATACTCGAGGTCATTACCCGAATGCCAAATCAATGCCAATGTTTGCAACAATAACAAGGCAGTGCTACCAGATGCAAGAAAATAAAAATTCATTCATTCAAAAAATTACAAATAGGACATAATTCCGTATACGCTATACAGTATTATTATTCAGATGATGATCACTGATCTCAACTAAATTCATAGGCCGTTGATAGTTTGGAGGTTGTCTTATAGGACATATATATGCTAAAACTATAAAATGTCAACGAAAATTTATACCTCGTCTTATCTGCTGAGATATATGGTAGTTCATCCTGTTATTAATCTACAACTGTAAAATTATATGGCTTCAGAACAGCAAAAAAAGCCATTTCAAAACAGATTCTGGTATATTTTCTTATTAAAGATTGCAGCATTACTTCTTGCCGCCTGCAGATAGCTACACTTGGTCAGCCATATTCAGCAAACGAAATCAACAAGGCAGCTAAAGAGACAAAATCCCTGACTTTTTCCAAACACTAATGAAAATCCCTGGCTTTCCAGGTGCATAGGAACCCTGTGTATAATAAATTAAAAATCTGTATGTTGATTTTTTTCATGAAAATTTTAATTAAAAATGTTTCAACCTTTAGTTTATCAACTTAAACTTACAATATGCCTTGTTACACAAATATGCAGATATGTCACTTGTTTTGTTATTTTTAGCCAAAAAATTGTACATTATGAAGTATAGAACATTAAAATAATACTCTAAAATTAATAACCATTTCAATAGTAAATAAACCAGCAATGAGTTGTTCAACTTCCCCAGCAACGTTTTAAATTTGTAGTGGTGCTATCTGTTGTTATATTTTATTTAAAAAACTTCTTACATTTTTAAACTATTATAAAATAGCAAAAAGCATAATTTTGAGGATAGGAAAGAGTTTTATAAAAAAAAATTGTAAATGCTAATATTGAATAAAGTTGTCGTTAAGTCCGACCCTACTGGAGATACACACAACCCTAAGTATCTCCCCACCCCTATACCTTTAACCACCAAAATTTAATAGCATCAATCCTCCTAATAAACAAACCACCTTGCAAAATTTCAGAAATTTGACAAAAAGCACCAGGAGTTAACTTCAAACAGGGTGAACAAAATCATGCCCCCATACAAACATCCATACATATAGAAATTACCTCCAATTTTTTTTTACATTTTGACATTAAGGTGTCCTAAGTCCAAAAATGTAAAAATCTGGGGAGGTCATTTTTTGCCAAATTGTCACTTTCCCTCTGTGTAATAGTCAGGAAAGTAAAGTTTCACAGAAATTGAGATAAAATTAAAATGACAACAACTACAATGAATTATATAATGAAATTACTTAATAAATAATTATTCATGATTGATCAAAGTATAAAGGAAAAGAAATTGAGATAATCTTACAAAAATATTTTATATCAGACAATGGAATCTACATTAAGCATCAATTTTGCATGTGATGAACATTCTGACCTTTAATTAATGAAGAATATGAATGAGATGATATTTTGATTCAAACTAAATTTCCTTATTCTTTAAAGTTGTATATGGGGAAAAATTAATCTAACATCTCAAAACCCAATATACTTTTAATAAGCCAAAACAACTACTGGATTATATCAAGCTAGTTTTCCATGTTTACATCGGGTTACTTTTCTGCAATTACAGTATAATCTGGTAGTTGTTTGGCTTATTTTTTTTGTCATTTATATAAAAAGAGATTAAGTGTTAAATTTATTTGTAGCCAAAATCTCATCAAGTGGCAATAGTTATTAATATTAAAATTAAAAGTGAACAACTTTTAATTTTAATATTCTATATCACATCTTATAATAGAATCAAGATGTGTCAATAATAATAATAAGCACAGAGCCCAAATAGTTAGAGTTAAAAGTTAAAATTTGGTATACAGTTAGCATGCATTCTTGTGATATACCCTAAGGGAGAGTGTTAAGGATTACTCCGAAGAATTCGGCTTCTACTCTACTATTTTAGATTTTTTATTTTTATGGGAAAATCAAACACATTTTTAGACCAATCTAAACATTCTCTAATTAGCTGCAGAAGAGGAAGTTCTGATTCTTGCACTCCATGAAAATAGATGAGATCAGCTCTATACAACTACAAAGGTTACCTTTAAAAAGTTCTTTATTCCTCTACTGTACAATCTAAAGAATTTTTAGAATGTGCAAGATTGGGCACTTGGTGTGATTATCTCTTATGTCTAATAACCTTAATCTTTGCTGTTATTTTTTCCTGAGCAACACTGGGCTCAGCTAGTTTTAGATAATTTAGACTGAAAGGCACAAATACAGTAATTTAAGAATAAATAAAAGTGCTAAAACTAAATACTACTATAAATATGATTCTGTAAAAAAAATGTTTTCTTGGGCAGAAATATCTACTTTTGCTTTTTTATAAATATAGTTGAAACAGTGCCCTTTTGTTTCATTTTTATAGAAGTTTAAACAAAAAAGGTTAAGATGATTTATGCTTTGCAAGACTTTTATAATATAAATTTTGTTTTAAATTCATAAAGTTTGAATATTTCATTCAAAATCTAAAGCAAAATTAGTGATAAGATATTTATATAACTTATAAAAAATTATTTAACAAAATTTATTAAACAGAAAAACACCTTTACTTGGTTCATCTTATGAAGGAACAGTATGATGTTCAGGTAACTGGTTTTGATCAAACTTATACTGTTTCCCCAATGACTGACACATGCCAAGCAGTAAGGCACAATACTCAAAATTAAAGGAGAAAATTGAGGTTGAAAATTACAAAAATCTCACTTAAAATGTTTGGAATTCCCAACATTTGCAGAGTACCCAGTGGCTTGGTGGCGGCATGCCAGTTTCATAATCATGAGTAGGGTTTCTCAATTGGGATTCCGGGATCCCAGTTGTTTTTTTAACCCGGGAAATATCCCGGGAAATTTTTCTTATCCCAGGAAATCCCGCAAATTTCTTAAAAATTCCTTTTTTTCTTATTTTGTGTTAAGGTTGAGGAATTTTGCAAATAGAAAGCATAATTAACTCATTCACTGTCAGAATACATTTGTATTTATTAATTTTAAACCTACCTATTAGTTTTTTTTAAATTTTTGCTCATTTATAGCATGTCACAAATGGTCAATAATCAATATACAGTCGACCCCCCTATAATTACAGTCCCTATAATTACGATTCCTATAAAACTACGAAAAAATTGTGACTGGTATCCGTAAAAAACCCCCTATAATTACCTCAAACATCATCGGGCAACCGAACTACTTTCCCGCCATCCGTAGCGCCAACTACGGAGAGATTTCTATCGTCTGGACAGTATTATATAAATTATATATAAATTAGGTACTGTACATATAATTATATATTAATTATATATAAATTAGGTACTGTATATATAATTATATATTAACTTATTGTAACTTTGTTATAATTAAATATATAATTTCCGCCGTCTAGCGTGGCG
>NW_019384414.1:1057657-1061900 GCF_000671375.1 Centruroides sculpturatus | reverse complement strand
ACCAAATCGTGAACTTTGTCGATGTTTTCTTCAGTGACAGCAGTTGACGGCTGTCCGCTGCGAGGGTCATCTTCCACACTTTCTCTGCCAGATTTAAAAAGGGCTGTCCATATTTTCACAGTGGTGTACAAAGGAGCAGACTATCCTAAAACTTCATCCATGTCAGCTTTGATTTGAGATGCGGTCAACCCTTTTTTTGTCAGGTATTTTATGACCGCACGAGTCTCCGTCTTCTCCATTTTTGACAAAGCATGTGCACATTGACTATCTGCTAAGCTGTCGTGGCAAAACTTTACGACAAATCAAACGGAAATTGCTATCGTATCTTTATCAAGGATGGCTGAATTATTCCCGCCAAAAATTAAATTGATCGCAGCGCCGCATATAGGCAAGGCCGCGAACTTTTCGAACAGCCCTCATAAATATCTTAACAAAATTTATTAAACAGAAAAACACCTTTACTTGGTTCATCTTATGAGGGAACAGTATGATGTTCAGGTAACTGGTTTTGATCAAACTTATACTGTTTCCCCAATGACTGACACATGCCAAGCAGTAAGGCACAATACTCAAAATTAAAGGAGAAAATTGAGGTTGAAAATTACAAAAATCTCACTTAAAATGTTTGGAATTCCCAACATTTGCAGAGTACCCAGTGGCTTGGTGGCNTATTAAAATGATAATACCATTTTAAACTATCATTTCGTATACTTTATAAAAATTTTGGGTCCTGTAAAAATATTCTGCATCCTTTTTCATAAGTCGTATTGTACTGTACCACATTACTTCTTGCTGCCTGCCAACACTTACGGGACATTCCAATTTTCAACGCGAATGTTGAGTGTTGAAGTCAACAATTTGACGTCATCAACGACGTTCCAACTCGAGTACGAACTGCTTAGTTCCCATAATTCCATTCTCGGCAAGATGGATTCCATTCAAATGTCTTACCGATTACCCACAATTCATTGGAAAGTAGCAGTCAACATATCTGTTGAGTGCTGAGTGTGTTGAGTCAGCGCTGACAACAGCGCTACCTCAACGTTGAAAAAAGGAACGAATTTTAACGAATGTTGAGATCAGCGCTGAGTCAGCGTTGAAAATTGGAATGTCCCGTTAGTCAAGCATATTGTCAGAAAAAATAAACAGGGCAGCCAAGGAAGCAAATTCTCTGACTTTTCCCAATTTTTAACAAATTCCCTGACTTTTTCTGAACACTAATAAAAATCCCTGACTTTCCAGGTGTGTAGGAACCCTGTTTGTTGTAAAAGTACACTATAAATTCTTGTTATTGTGTATCTTCCTGTTTTAAAAAAACACTAAATTTATTAGTGTATATTATATTAAGTATGCAGAAATTGGATATATAGATAGTTAATAGTTCTTAATACTACTATGTACTACATGGAGTAGTTCATTTTTTTGGTCAGAGTAGTATTAATTAGTATTAAGAACTAGAGTTAGTGAACGAGTCATGTAGTTCACTAGCTCTAAGTTATGTAGTTCAAAATAATTTGTGTTTTAGTATTTTATCTTGAATTATAACATTGTAAGCAATATTTTATGTATTTTGTAATATTAAAAATGTTAACTTATTACCTCTAAACAAACATTTTCAAAACCAAAACGTGTATACAAATGCAGGTATTTTAACAAAAATTATAATATAAAAAATTTCGTAAAGAAGATAATTATCTACACAATAATTTCAAAATATAAGCTCATTCATATCCTAATTGTTATTATAATTGCATTAAAATCCACTTACATCGCCATTAGTTTCAGGAAAATTTGTACTACAGTAAGCGGCATCCATCTTCGAAATACACTCGCCACCTAACGGCAGAATTAAGATTTGCGTTTGGGCAGACGATTATTACAGTTTATATTGTGGCAGCTTGTAATTATAATCATTATATATTTTAATTTTGACATCTTTTAAAAGAAAAATTATTTTGTGATTTATTAAGAGTATAATTAATACGTTAGTAAATTAATTTAATATTAACATTAAAAATATGTTAAACATAACGAAAAGAATTGATGTGTTAATTAAATAATTTTGATAGTTTTGTTTATAAAAATAAATCAATTTGTATGAATATTTTATTGGTTTCTACGTAAGAAAGTTAGTAATTTTTTTTTTACTCTTTCCTCCATATATTTTTATTTTCCCGGGTGTTCTGTATATAAAAAAGGGTCGTGTATATCTGCAGTAGGGCCAGACTTAATGACAATTTTACTCGTTATTAAAATTTATTTTTTCATAAAACTCATCCCTATTCTCAAAATTAAGCTTTTTGCCATTTTATAGTACAGTAATTAAAAATATAAAGTTTTTATAAAAATATTATAATAGATGGCGCCACACACAACTTATTTCATTAATATAAAAGTGTTTTTCTTTTAATAAAAACTCTTAACAGCCGACAAAGTTACGCCACTCTCTGCTAGATTTTTTTAATCGTACCAATTACGATGTTCATGAAAGTTTTTCCGTTAGCCGTCTAAGGCAAAAACCCAACAAAAAGAAACAATCGCAATATAAGATAGAAAATTGATTTTACTTACCTGTGAGGTAAATACTGTATCTACATGCAACCCCTTACGACCCAGTGACGAGTCAGGCTCGTCTAACGTAAAAAGGACGCAACGCCCACTGACGAGTCTGACTCGTCCAAGTAATGTTACGATCGAAAAAAACGAATAATTCACTTTTACTTCGTGGATTTTAGTCGGGTAAAGTGTATTTACCTTCTACAGGACGTTGTCTATGTGCTCGTTAAATTTCGTAGTTGTAAACCAATTAGAAGTTTTTCGTTTGGGACCGTTTTTCCGGTCCCATCATATAAAATGTTACAAGGGACCGAATATCTGGTATTATATTTGTGTAATTGTGGTATACTACACATCCTGCTAGTACCCCGACTTCCCTGGAAGCTTACATGTATGCATCTTGGGAACGTGGACAGATACTGTGATCAAGGTCATGTTGTAAACAACGACCGTAGATAGCACGTGTCTTGTTGCGGATTGTTTTTGATGAAACAAAATTACAAATAAAGTATCCCTAAAGCTACATTTTATAAATAAAAGCATTTATTATAAATTATTTCACATTAATTTTAACATTTTTACTACAAAAATGCGTTCTGGAGAGATATTGTTTCGCGTCAATTTTTACGTTCTTATTTCTGAGCGTAATTTAACCCCTTCATTCCCGATCAACTTTTAATTAATTATAATTAAACATAAAAAAATACTTAAAACTGAAAAAAAAACGAAAGAAATGTGTTAATTTTGAAGAAAAAGATTCAAATTTTATTTTCCTTTGTCTCGTCTTTATGTGAAATGTGACACTGATGAGTCATTGTTTACACAGCTGGATGACCTTGAGAACAGCTAGAGTCGGATTTCCCGGGACATTCTCATAGACATCTCGGGAGGACAAGGGTTTAATTAAAGTAGGGTGAATACTAGCTAGACCTATATTTTTAAATATTTTTAAAAAATTAAAATTTTTATTGCGATTTCCGACCTCCCCGACTTAATTAAACTTATATATAATAAAATATATTAATTAAAAAAATTAAAAAACTATTGGAGGTCGTTTTTGACATCAAAAAGTAGCTTGAAATAACTTTACCAAAGGAAAATCCATGCACTACAACTTAGGAACTATGAAATAAAATTGATAAAAAAACTCCCATTAAAAAACAATTAAGCCTTAATCGAGCCTTATCAAAGGCTCATTAAAATCGCGACAAAATTTTTTCGAGCGGGCAAAAAATTTTGAAAAAATTTGGGGACCTAAAAAACATTGCAAAATTTGAAAAAAAAATTTTGTCAAATCACCCCTTAAGGACCACCTTTTTTTGTAACGCTATGTAACTTGCCTGAGAAGTCTCGGGTTTGGGGCTTAAGGTTAATATAAATAATTTTAATCGCCGTTGAATAAGAAATGTTTCTTTCACAAGAAATGTATAATATTACAGTACTGTATTAGACTTACGGTACCTAATTTACATACTGTACAGACGATAGCTCGCGTAAACTCTCTGTAGCGTGAAACTATACATATAATTATAATAAAGTTAAAATAAATTAAGTTAATATATAATTATATGTACAGTACCTAATTTATATATAATACTGTACAGACGATAGTTAAACTCAACTTACCCGCCTAAACTCTCCGTAGCGTGGCGCTAAACGGCGGAAAGTATCTCTCTCTTTCATTCTC
>NW_019384414.1:1052856-1055915 GCF_000671375.1 Centruroides sculpturatus | reverse complement strand
CTCCATATCATACCTTTTTTTAAGCTTTAATTATCTCTTCTTCAGAATTATTTTTAAATACAATAACCAAAACAAATTTACCAATTATATCAGTTACTAGTAGCCCGGGACGCCCCCTAGTGGGCGTTCTTTACAAATTTCCATGAGGCACGGTTCCTTTGACTTTTTTGTTCCTATCAATATGCTGTACAGCTCTGTTAAAATCAGAATGGTAAGATTTACCCTCCGAATGAAGAGGTGGCGACCCCCCAAACCGTAAACCCCTGTACTAACAATGAAGTCAAAGGAACCATACCCCTACTCGCGACCCTTCGAGAGATATAAGCCCCTGAAATAATAAATTCCTATTACAAATATACCAAATTATTTATATTGTTATATTGACCAAATAATAATTTATTGGCCAAATGAATAATAAAAATTTATATTGTTAATTTAAATAAGAATTAAAATTGTTAATTAGAATGTTTGAAATGACACACGATAGGGGCGCCTCTAGTGTCCGTTATCAAATGGTTACGGGACAGACAGATACTCGTTGAATGGGTTATATATATAGATTCGTTCGCCGTCCGATGTGACGCTCCGCGACGAAAACAAGCTTAAGCATTGACGTCTTCGAACGGGTACACTCGATAAGTATTCCGACAATTTTTTGTTCGTAACATATTTTATATCGATCATTTCCAACAAACTATACGTATTTTGGAAATATTCGAGTGAAATTAGTCTAGATTTGATTAATTTTACGAAAGAAAACCTCTCAAATGGCCGTACCCCCTAATCAGCACAAGTGCCGTATATACCCCCGATGGTCGCGTAGACGGGACAAATAACGAACCTAACCGAAGCGCCGCCATTTTAGTCACAATAGGTAACATATACCCAATTACAAAAATATGAGAACGACACACCGAATCGCGATAATACCAATCCGTACAAAAAATCAAAAAATACTTCTTAAAAGAATTTCTTATTGCTAACTCTTAAAATATTAACTTACACTAAGAAAGAAATAGCCAAGATGTACAGAACAAAAGTACCTGAGTTGTACGAACGTCTTTCTCTTCCTACCCCGTTGAGTTCTTCGTGGAGACTAGTGACGTCAGCGCTTCTTCGCCGTTGCGCTCAACGATTGAGTATTCGACAAACTAACATGGCGGCTTCCACGAGAAAGTAAATTTCGCTTATAGAAATTATCCATTCGCTCTTGCTGTGGATGCTGTAATAGCGGACAGATTAATGAACGATTTGTATATGATAAAACATGTGATTTCACCATTATGTTGGATAATTTGGTCAATATTGAATTAAGCTTTTTTTCATAAACAAACTACTTCCACGAATTATTACGACCGATATTTGGCCCTGTTTAGTCTTCCTAATGATATAAATATTCAAGAAATTCAAATTATTAAAGAAAGACCCAGTATACAAGAAAATGATACAGATAAGGGTTCATTTGAATAAAAGGATTTATTCGAATAATCAGGGGCGGCCTTATCCATTGCGAGGCTCTGGGCGGCAGATCTTTGCGAGGCCCTTGTCCTTTGTGCAAAGTATGTGAATTGAAATAGTAGGCACTTATTAATATTAATATATACTGTACTATAAATTAAATTTATTTTATTGTTATAACTAATAGCCAAGGATAAAATAAAAAGTTTTAAATATCAACTTTTTTCTACTTGGTTGTTGCGCGAGGCCCCTCCAAGAGCGAGGCCCCGGGCGATTGCCCTGCTCGCCACCCTCTAAGGCCGCCACTGCGAATAATGGTTAAGCGAGTTACTTTAATTATTTAGCAAAACAGTCACAATCGTTGTATTCTTACGTTGGCCATCATGAAAAGTGCTCTTTCAACGGAAACGTTTCTTTTTTTCTACAAAACGTAACGTCGGATCATTTAACAGAGGGACTCAACAGAAAATTCACTGTTGAATCAACCGTTGAATATAGAAACGTAAGGATAAAGTAAGTATACCTAGAAGGTTCACTCGAGAAACACAAGGAAATTTTGTGGATGGTTAGCCGCTAATAGTGACCCTATTTTTCAAGAGTCTAGCTTCCAGGGAGCTAAACTTGTTTTGTATACCTGTTCCGAGAAACATCCTATTGTTCGATGTTTCTCGGAACAGACACCCTCATGTTGACAAAAGAAGGATTAAAAAGAAATAGAAAGTTCTAGAAAGAGAAAACAAAGAACAAAGGAAAGACGTTAGAAATTTAAAATATGATTAATTATTAATTATCAATAATTAAGACGTTTAAATTTAAAATAATTAATAAGGCGGGCACAATGTTAATTTTTTACTTGTCTCAGTTTCATTTTTCTTAGAAGAAATCTTTTCATGCAATAGTAAGTTAGTGATCATTAACATTGTTTTATTTTAACGTTTCTTTGATTTGATTCGACAAGGAAGTGACAGCAACATACACCCAACCACTGTTCAGTTTTTGTACTTATAACGAATGATTAGTGATGTTGCTTAGTCCGTCAGTCAAAGCGTACTTCTGTTATAACGAAGAAGATGAATCATAAATCCTATTGAACCTGATACGCTCAAAAGACTTTGCTAGCAACATTGTTGTGCAACATCAGTTCAGTGATACACTTGAAAAAGTATTATCACAACCACAAGAAAATGTTACTATTTGTGATTCAACCTCTGAACTTACGGACCACGATTTGTATTGCAAGAAATATATTTGTGACATACTATATAATACATTGCTTGGCAGACTATGAAGTCAAGCCTTCAATTAAAAGTACAGAGTACAGCGATCTGTCCCCAGGTTGCTATACTAGCAAACAAAAAATCACGGGGAAATTTAACTATGCCATCTGAAAAGGTTTTCAATTTACTAAATTGGGCAGAAAAATTATAAATTAAAAGTTGTTGAATGTTACAAAACATTCTTATTCTGATATTATTTAAATTAAATTTGTACTACCTTGGATGCACTAAAAATAATCATAAATGTTCTGTAACTACTTCCCTATTACATTTCTATGTGGTATGTGGGCTGAATTTTTTTTTTTTTTTTTTTTTTTTTTTTTA
>NW_019384414.1:1043636-1046694 GCF_000671375.1 Centruroides sculpturatus | reverse complement strand
ATATACGTAATTGCAACAGTTTTAGCACCTATTTAATTAGTTTCAATCACGACAGAAAATGATATAGATGATTGTTTCTTTTAAACTATTTGATCGAAAAGTTACATAAAATTGGGGTTGCTTAATCATCCGAAATCATTATTATATTTTCGACTGAAAATCGCTGGATTTATGCAATTTTAGTTTAATTAATGTCGTATAAAACTGACTGTTCGTACGAGTTTGCTTAAAACACGGGACTCAAAAAGTCCCAAAATGGCGGCTTAAGAAGCGTGTCCCGACCTTCTTATATAGACCTTGATTCTATATAGTAGCCCGGGACGCCCCCTAGTGGGCGTTTTAGCAGCAGAGGTGTCATTCCGTGGTATAAATAATAAATTCCTATTATAAATAAAAATAATAATATACTGAATTTCTCACGGCGTACCCTACTAAAAATGCATACTACTGAATTTATTGTTATTTTAAATAATTCCTAGGGGCGCCCCTAGTAGCCATTTTAGCATACAGTGACAGAAAGAAAGAATCCGGTTTTTAAGCTTTATATAGTAAGATAGTTGCGGCTAATAGATATATTTTATCTAAATTAATAGATGTTATATGTTTTTTTTTTATCAAAGTAAGAATTGACATTTAGAGAGTATAGGGAATCTATTGAATCTAATAACAAAGGTAATTATATTGAACTTGTTTATTTATTAAGTACAGTACGTCAGATAATCTATTAAAAATACATTTAGAGAAGTGTACGGTTTTTACTGGCTTATCGAACAAACAAATACGAATAGACCCTAGACCATCACTGACGCACAATTAACTGATTGCCCCTGGAAGTTGGCTTCTCGCAAAACACAGCTTTCCTATCATCAAATATAACAGCACGCCACTGTTGAAACAAGAACGAATTATTAAGTCTAAACCAAAGCCACGTGTACCACACGAACGTTAAATCACGTAACTCTGGACTTGCACGTGATCCTCACGTAATATCCAATTAATTCAGTTATCCCCCAATAGGACGTCTCTGTTATAGTAGTGCCGAGTCTCCACGTTTCTAGTGTGTTCGCCACGCAACTCTCTGTTTCACGTATATCGCAACGGTAAAATTTGCGTGCTTGCTACCCGGTCCTCTGTGGTTACAGTTTATATATGTTATAGAGAAAGTTATGTAAACTAGAGTACTTACTAAGCAGTAATCAATTTATTTGATAACTCATAAGCACGACCGATGTTGATTGCTTTCTTCCCTCGTGGCATCTTCCACGAAACTGTCGTCATTCAAAATAATCCGCACGCGTATCTGGACTACTATATACAGTATTTTGAATGTTTTAAAATACCATCTATTGTAAAAGTGCGATACTACAACTCACAGTTATACTTACCATTCAGGAGGCTCCAATTAACTATATTCGAACATCCAATTTGGATCGGAAGTCACGTTATTTCATTTCAAAATTTTTCTTCTGAATGGAGTTAGATAGATGACTGGCATGACTCCATTGTTAACAGGAAAAGTATGATGTACAGGGGCAAGACTACCAAAATTAAGAGTGTTGTTACGATGTCACAATAAATAATTACTCGTTGTTTTAATAAAATAAAATATGGATAATAATAAGCATCAGAGACATTATTTTTTGACAGTTTTCGATTGAGTTAATTTTTTAAAAGTTTTGTTAAAAACCGAATTAACAAATTATAAAATATAATTAAAAGTATCGATTTTTTTATTTTACAAAAGTCATTAAAATATGCAAATTAAACAGCTACAGTACACACCGAGTAAATTTTTATCGCTTGGTAGTATAATTTCTTTAAGGCGATAGTAACGAAAAAATACGGTGAAAATTGGATTACTTTGATCGGAGTAATTTGAATTTGAATTATTTCCTATTGTAATAGCCGAAGATCAAACATTAATTAAGTGCTTGGATGAAAATGCCTAACAGATCAGACATAAGTCTATAAAATTGTTCAAAAACTAACAATATTATAATAATAAGACTAGAAAATAAATTTAATTTTCATGTCATAAAACATTAAAAAAAGAGGATTAATTATCGAGAAATTATCTTGTAATCAAAAACTAAATTATGGTTTTAAAGTCGTGTTAGATATGTACGATTAAGCAACAATAGGAAAAGAAAATTACAAAGGTATATATATCTGCAATTGTTCGACGATATATTCGATTTATCATCATCAATTATATTTCAACAATGCAAATTCCTTCGTCGTCTGACACGAACATCGGTAAAGTTGACAATTAAAATAGATGATAAGGCGGGCACAATGTTAATTTTTTACTTGTCTCAGTTTCATTTTTCTTAGAAGAAATCTTTTCATGCAATAGTAAGTTAGTGATCATTAACATTGTTTTATTTTAACGTTTCTTTGATTTGATTCGACAAGGAAGTGACAGCAACATACACCCAACCACTGTTCAGTTTTTGTACTTATAACGAATGATTAGTGATGTTGCTTAGTCCGTCAGTCAAAGCGTACTTCTGTTATAACGAAGAAGATGAATCATAAATCCTATTGAACCTGATACGCTCAAAAGACTTTGCTAGCAACATTGTTGTGCAACATCAGTTCAGTGATACACTTGAAAAAGTATTATCACAACCACAAGAAAATGTTACTATTTGTGATTCAACCTCTGAACTTACGGACCACGATTTGTATTGCAAGAAATATATTTGTGACATACTATATAATACATTGCTTGGCAGACTATGAAGTCAAGCCTTCAATTAAATGTACAGAGTACAGCGATCTGTCCCCAGGTTGCTATACTAGCAAACAAAAAATCACGGGGAAATTTAACTATGCCATCTGAAAAGGTTTTCAATTTACTAAATTGGGCAGAAAAATTATAAATTAAAAGTTGTTGAATGTTACAAAACATTCTTATTCTGATATTATTTAAATTAAATTTGTACTACCTTGGATGCACTAAAAATAATCATAAATGTTCTGTAACTACTTCCCTATTACATTTCTATGTGGTATGTGGGCTGAATTTTTTTTTTTTTTTTTTTTTTTTTTTTTA
>NW_019384414.1:969479-1036131 GCF_000671375.1 Centruroides sculpturatus | reverse complement strand
ATTTACAGTTTTAAATTGAGATAAATTTTCAAATATCTGAATTTAAACTGTTATATAAATATATTGATATATAATATATATTTATATTGTTACATATTATATATTCAAGTTTTGTACTTAATTTCTCTTTCTGTACAATGTATCTGTTTAATAAATCATGCATTTCCATCTTCTATGTTGTTTTTTTTATTGCATATCTATGACAATATAATTGGGAAAACCATAATTTATCCTCTAACGCAGCCACAGAAATTTAACTCATATAAAGGCAAACTTTATTTTTATATTTAGTAGTTTATAAGATTCTGCACCATTAAAATTAGAATATGGATGCAGATTTATGATTTATTAATAGCCTACTGACTTCTTTCCTTGTTTATAAACAGGCATATATATATATATATATATTTTAGTCATATATATACAGTAAAATCTGTCTATGGCGATCACCCACGGTTCCTTCAAAAAGTGGTCTTTTAGACAGGTGGTCGTCCAATACAGGTGGTGCCGTAATACCGTATTTCCGTACGTATTTTGCGCACNATATATATATATTTTAGTCATATATATACAGTAAAATCTGTCTATGGCGATCACCCACGGTTCCTTCAAAAAGTGGTCTTTTAGACAGGTGGTCGTCCAATACAGGTGGTGCCGTAATACCGTATTTCCGTACGTATTTTGCGCACTTTTTAGCCATTTCCACTGAGCAAAAATAAGCGAATTTTTTCAATGATAGGGCTATATTGGTATTGTATTTTATTATTATCGGATAACTCGATTTACGGGAGTCGTCGTGATTTTATAAGACAGATTTAATACCAATATTTTAAAGATTAATACAATAGTGGCATTTTCTCGATTATAATGCACACTTTCTTTTTTTCGACTTAATTCAACTTGTTTTCGTTCGCTCCTCACTTACGTGTATTACGTTATGGTGGATATACAAGCGCATGGTATTTCTACATCACTTTGGTTTTGGTATTCGTTAATTTAATCTTATTTTAACTTTAAAAATACTGTATTCTTTAAATATTTTCTTAAGTACAATAAGAAAAATTATTAATTAAATGATAAAACGATTTTATTATTATTTTTTCATTATACGATTTCGTTACATTCCGCGATTGTCATTGCGGAATCGAAAAAGGAAGGTTGCCTGCAAAACTGATTGTTGCATTAATGCGTTTATTATTTTTTGAATATTTTGCCTGAGAAAATTACTTGGATATTATTTTTCTAAAAATATCGTGGAAATAAGGTAGGTTGATATAGAAACTATTTATGGCACATGTACTGTATATGAGCTTCAAAATAAACTTTAACACGATCTTCTAAAGACAGCACTTTGCATTTCTTTCGTTTTTCGGACAATTTCGAACAAATTGAAATGAATTTCCTTTGTTGCTAGACTAATTCATTAACACCTGCACCTAATTTCAAGGGTGGGAGAAGTGCCCGGGGTTTGTTCGAACGAGAGTTTAGACTAATTCATTATATTAGGATGGGGGTAACGTTGTTGAGATGAGTTCGAACAATAGTTTATACCAGATATATTCGCGGAGGTGGTCGCTTATTACAGTTGTATGTTGTTTCGGACCAAAAATCGATGCCCGCGGTCGCGTTACACGGTTGGTCGTTTAATACAGGTAACTTATACGAAGACTCTATGTATAAACTATTCGGTGCCAGAAATTTTTGCCCATTTTGACAGGTGCCCGTCGAATGCAGGTAGTCGCCTAAGCAGTTTTCACTGTAATATGTTGTAAAGAGTTGGCTTGTAAACAAAGTTATATGCCTAGGAGGAACAAAAGAAGCGCCGACCTCGCTAATGGGATCTACGTGTGGACCGGTGATGACCACTTGCCAGGTGGCGAACTCCTGGACATAAGTGGGTCGGAATATCGGTGTAAGCTTTACTATCATCCATTAAAATCGGACCTGGGTGAAAGCTGTTTGCGCAAGGAAGGTTTATGATTGGTCGGAAGTTTTCGTCCAGGAAATCCTTAAATTGCGGAGCGAACGGAAGAAGTGGCGAGAAGAGCAAGAGACTGGGTACACGGTAGTCACTCAGCGCACATGGGAAGCCCGCTGAGCTTAGAGCATACTCCTCTGGTAAACATCTCAGGGACGGGTAAGTGCTGGAACTGGACCAACCGTGCAGTTGAGCAACTCCACAGGCTGACCGAGACCTCTCCATAGTCTAATAGTTCCCGGAAGCCAATCTAGTACGTTAGGCACTACGCTTTATGTATCCTGTATATACTATGTTTTCGAGCTTGTACACTCTACATATATGATTTGTAAATAAACTGTAAATATTGTCTAACTTGAGTGTAGACGTGTTCTTCCAACGAACCTGGATCACATCTAATTGAGTCGTGATAAATACGGCACACCAACTCAACGAGACGGAGATTGGGGAAGAACTTCACTTATGTCTTTTAGATTCTCTCACTGCTATCACTTTCCATTTTTTAAACTTATCTTAAAGTCAAAGTCAAGTTTAATTCATTCTTTTTCTTCTAACAGTCCCATTTGATTTCAAGAACTGTATATCAGTGGCGTGCCGTCATTGAAACGGTGGAAGCGCCGCTTCCCTCGTATTTTCTAAAAAATAAATACATATTAATTTTAATTATATGAAAATAATCGCGCAATATTTTATTATAACCGCATTATGTATCTTATTACAAATTTCTATACCACACGTGAAAAAAAAGAAAAGATCGCTATTGTATATTCGAATATTAGTGGCAGAGTGGAATCGCCGTGTTGTCAGCTTCCAAACAGCCAGATTCGCTCACGCGCTTTACGGAGCACCAACCTCACCCGGTTTAGCCGGTGGAAGCCTAGGACCTCGGGTGGATGCTACAAGTATACCGCATCCAATTCTGTCCAGGACCGGTTCTGGGACGTTAGCCGCCTGCCCGCTAGATATTGGCCGCCCTCGCCCGATTATGTGAATCGCGAGTAGATTTATAACTTAACCCAACCGATAAGAATTTACTGGTATGTTTTTATGATAGTTCTGTATAGTTGACAGAAGTTTAAAAAATATCTATTAAAATATTTGATATACTGTATTTAATTTGTCTTTATTTTGCTCTCCCATCTTATATTACTTACGGATTTCAATGTTAAACCAGCGATATTGCGATTTCGTATGTCCCATCTCTAAGGGGATGTAGAAAAAAACGTGTACAATTCTTGTAAAATGTTAAAAAATTAACTGTTACTTCGACAGCGTCATTTACAACTAAATTTAATGAATGAGAGAGATGCACGAAGTACAGAAAAAGCTGTAGAATTTATTTTCCTTAAATTTACGATTTATGTATCGGTTTGTCATAAAAATTTGTCTTTCCACTTTTTTCCCGAGACTACAAATATTCGAGTACAAAGTAACCGGTTCGACTTATTTCTTCTTAAGAAGTAGTTAAATAATTAAGAGATTAGGGAATTAGGGACAAAATAAAACCCTGCTAAAAGAGTTAGAATATTACTTAAAAGCTTAACCGACCCAATCTCTAGCCGAGTACAGTGGAGACTGATTTCTTCGTAATAACGAAGAAATCAGTCTCCACTGTACTCGGCTAGAGATTGGGTAGACGTAATATAACGTAATATTAGACGTAATATAAACAGAAATTTTTCCAGTTCAACGAGAGTGACCGAAAAGTTGTAAATTTTGGAAATTTCCGAGGACACTTGGTCCTAAAACGAACTACTTAGAAAGCAAATTAACATATTAAAATTTTCTAGCTATGGTGAGAAACGTTTAAAATCTACAACAGCCCTGTCGCGTCCTTTGAGATATACTAGTGATGCGACAAAAGAGGTATTCGACATTGACCGGTATCGGCACCCTCGGGACTTGGCAACCCGCGTGCATGTTCACACCGCACACTTAGCAAGACCGTCTCTGATTCCACTCGTAGGGAGCTATTTGACTATGTGGTCAAGATTTAAACAGTAAAGAATATTTTATGTTATTTTTATGTATGTTTCTTTACAAAGCTATATTTAATTATAATTTTCTTTAAAAGTATGTCAAATGGCTTTGTGGATACATAGAAATGCAAAAATTGTTTTGTTGACCTTGCCTACTATTTTCAAATAAAATTAGTGTGTGTGGAATAAGAATGGCTTTGACGATTTAAATAATTTGAGTAAATCTAGCAAAAGACATGAAAATTGTAAATGTCACATCAATTCTTTCGTAAAATTGAAGCAATTTGGAAATCAAATCAGAATAGAATTTAACATTAATAAATAATATAAAATAAATATTGAAAATTATAACAAGACCAGCAGATGAGCCCGGGCAAAAAACAACAACAAAGATTGAGATTATAAGATTATTTCGTACTTCTAACCCTCCTATTCTATACAAGGTCTATGTAAGAAGGTCAGGACACGCTCCCGTGATTCTATGCGGCAGCGGCCATTTTGGGACTCATCGATAGAGCTCAACATACGTGGTTCCTGCGTGAGTCGACTATTATTACTTATATACGTACTCAAAACGTTAAGCAATGGGTTATTGTGTTGCACCTAATTGTAAAAGTAAGTCTACCGACGTTCGATTGTTCAGATTTCCTGCAGATAAGCAGAGGAGAGCGAAATGGGTGCAGAACTGCAGACGGGATAAGTGGCAGCCAACTGATCATTCTAAACTGTGTGAGGTTAGTGTATATCATGTATTTTTCTATAGTTACTGTCTTGAAATGTATACGTGAGCTCACATTAAATTATTTGTTGTTCAGCTTCATTTCGAAGAATCGCAGTTTGAACTGAAAAGAGCTGACGGAAGGAAGCTGCTGAAATGGAATGCGGTTCCCACAATTTTTAATGTGAAAAAGTTGAAAAATGTTTTCTCATTTGTCTCCATAAATAATTTCATTGTTTAAATTTTGAGTATTTATTTGTGATGTGACTTGGTGAAATTGCTTTTTATACAAGAATAAAGAATCATTTTATGTAAATTAGCATTTGTATCTTGTGTGTTTACAGAGAAAGAAGTTATGTCTCAGATAAGTTCTGTTAAAAATATCATTAAATTATGTTTAATATTATCCTTTTGATTAAATTTTATGTAATTAGGAAAATATGACGTTTAAGCCTTTGTAAAGCCAAAAATGTTCATTAATTAAACGTTAGTCCAGTATTTATTTTTTAAATGCATTAAATTGGTAAATGCTTTAAAATAAAATTTTGGATAACTTCATTGTATATTCTTTATTATACTTTAAATTTCCTTTGATGTTATTGCATCACTTTACGAAGTGTCTATATACGTAATTGCAACAGTTTTAGCACCTATTTAATTAGTTTCAATCACGACAGAAAATGATATAGATGATTGTTTCTTTTAAACTATTTGATCGAAAAGTTACATAAAATTGGGGTTGCGTAATCATCCGAAATCATTATTATATTTTCGACTGAAAATCGCTGGATTTATGCAATTTTAGTTTAATTAATGTCGTATAAAACTGACTGTTCGTACGAGTTTGCTTAAAACACGGGACTCAAAAAGTCCCAAAATGGCGGCTTAAGAAGCGTGTCCCGACCTTCTTATATAGACCTTGATTCTATATAGTAGCCCGGGACGCCCCCTAGTGGGCGTTTTAGCAGCAGAGGTGTCATTCCGTGGTATAAATAATAAATTCCTATTATAAATAAAAATAATAATATACTGAATTTCTCACGGCTTACCCTACTAAAAATGCATACTACTGAATTTATTGTTATTTTAAATAATTCCTAGGGGCGCCCCTAGTAGCCATTTTAGCATACAGTGACAGAAAGAAAGAATCCGGTTTTTAAGCTTTATATAGTAAGATAGTTGCGGCTAATAGATATATTTTATCTAAATTAATAGATGTTATATGTTTTTTTTTTATCAAAGTAAGAATTGACATTTAGAGAGTATAGGGAATCTATTGAATCTAATAACAAAGGTAATTATATTGAACTTGTTTATTTATTAAGTACAGTACGTCAGATAATCTATTAAAAATACATTTAGAGAAGTGTACGGTTTTTACTGGCTTATCGAACAAACAAATACGAATAGACCCTAGACCATCACTGACGCGCAATTAACTGATTGCCCCTGGAAGTTGGCTTCTCGCAAAACACAGCTTTCCTATCATCAAATATAACAGCACGCCACTGTTGAAACAAGAACGAATTATTAAGTCTAAACCAAAGCCACGTGTACCACACGAACGTTAAATCACGTAACTCTGGACTTGCACGTGATCCTCACGTAATATCCAATTAATTCAGTTATCCCCCAATAGGACGTCTCTGTTATAGTAGTGCCGAGTCTCCACGTTTCTAGTGTGTTCGCCACGCAACTCTCTGTTTCACGTATATCGCAACGGTAAAATTTGCGTGCTTGCTACCCGGTCCTCTGTGGTTACAGTTTATATATGTTATAGAGAAAGTTATGTAAACTAGAGTACTTACTAAGCAGTAATCAATTTATTTGATAACTCATAAGCACGACCGATGTTGATTGTTTTCTTCCCTCGTGGCATCTTCCACGAAACTGTCGTCATTCAAAATAATCCGCACGCGTATCTGGACTACTATATACAGTATTTTGAATGTTTTAAAATACCATCTATTGTAAAAGTGCGATACTACAACTCACAGTTATACTTACCATTCAGGAGGCTCCAATTAACTATATTCGAACATCCAATTTGGATCGGAAGTCACGTTATTTCATTTCAAAATTTTTCTTCTGAATGGAGTTAGATAGATGACTGGCATGACTCCATTGTTAACAGGAAAAGTATGATGTACAGGGGCAAGACTACCAAAATTAAGAGTGTTGTTACGATGTCACAATAAATAATTACTCGTTGTTTTAATAAAATAAAATATGGATAATAATAAGCATCAGAGACATTATTTTTTGACAGTTTTCGATTGAGTTAATTTTTTAAAAGTTTTGTTAAAAACCGAATTAACAAATTATAAAATATAATTAAAAGTATCGATTTTTTTATTTTACAAAAGTCATTAAAATATGCAAATTAAACAGCTACAGTACACACCGAGTAAATTTTTATCGCTTGGTAGTATAATTTCTTTAAGGCGATAGTAACGAAAAAATACGGTGAAAATTGGATTACTTTGATCGGAGTAATTTGAATTTGAATTATTTCCTATTGTAATAGCCGAAGATCAAACATTAATTAAGTGCTTGGATGAAAATGCCTAACAGATCAGACATAAGTCTATAAAATTGTTCAAAAACTAACAATATTATAATAATAAGACTAGAAAATAAATTTAATTTTCATGTCATAAAACATTAAAAAAAGAGGATTAATTATCGAGAAATTATCTTTTAATCAAAAACTAAATTATGGTTTTAAAGTCGTGTTAGATATGTACGATTAAGCAACAATAGGAAAAGAAAATTACAAAGGTATATCTGCAATTGTTCGACGATATATTCGATTTATCATCATCAATTATATTTCAACAATGCAAATTCCTTCGTCGTCTGACACGAACATCGGTAAAGTTGACAATTAAAATAGATGAATATGCTTTTCGATTCAATATTCTTGTCTAGAAACTTTTACGAATCTCGACCGAGATGGCACATCTAAAAATAGAATTCTTCTTCCACCAAAGATTCATTATTATCCTCGTCTTTGCCGATATTGTCAGAAAATTTTAGCTTATTTAGTCGTGTATATAATTCTTTTAAATATTAAAACTTTATTTTATGTTAATTTATATGATATCATTTCGTTTATTTTTAAAATTTTATAACAATTTTGTTTTTTTTTTTTATTATAAAAAAGGGAACTTTATTGCTTTATCTCGAGAGATGGCGGCACTAAAATCTCATCTGATGAAGTTTTTTAATGATTGATGGATGAGTTTTTTCTAAGATAAAGGATGTGAAAAATTATACTAATTAATATCGTATGAAGATGTAAGTTTTTGTTTTTAGTTTAAAAATGTTAAAAATATGTTTCTTAAATAATAAAAATTAAAAAATATCAATATGATTATCTCATAAAATATCTATAAAAGTTCTAAAAAGTTAGCGTAGTTTATAGCTCAAATAAAATAATTAAATTTAAAATAAAAAATAAATTCTATTCATTTAGTTATAAAAGAGAATAGGAAACATTAAATATTAATACAGCCGACCCCCTTATAACACTGTTGATTATTCCGTTTTATATGAATTCCATGTTGTACGAATCACTTAGTATTTTTTACAGATACGTGAGCCGTTCACAGCCCGGCACACGTATTTGTAAAATCTAAGTGACTCGTACAACATGGAATTCATATAAAACGGAATAATCAACAGTGTTATAGGNACTAAATTCTACGTTATAAAAATTCTAAATTCAGATAAATTTAAAATATTCTTTAAAAGATTTTTTAAAAAAAAATTATAAATATTCAAAATTTTAAAATATAAGAAATTTTGAATATTATAAAAAATATTCTTAAAATATTCCAAAAACTTGTAAAGACGTATTCAAAAAATTTTCATTAGAATATTTCATAAAACGAAAGTAAAATTATTATTTTTTGTAATAGTTAGAAGTGAAAATGAAATGTTTAAAAAAGTCGAGAAGTCCTTGTTACATTGGATGCTATATTAAATACATTTCAAAAATTTATCCAATTAAGATGCCATAAAAATTTACTTTTTCTATAAGTTATATATAAAGATAATTCAAAATTATTTATTAAGGTAAGAATCCTGTTAAAGGGAGGAACTGTACCTAGTACTGTAAATATTCACATATATTATTCTGACAAAAATAATTTATCATAAAAGACATTACGAAGTTATCTAATATTAGTTTACACTGTAAAAATTTTAAATAAATAAATTAAATTTAGTTTTTTCTAATTAATTTGTTCTTTGACAACAGACTTAAAAAATTATATAGCTTATATATTTGATATTTACTTGTTAGACAAATATTTCAATTTCGATTTGCAGAATAAACATTTATAATATAAATATTAAAAATTACAAATTTTTTTATTTTTATTAAATAAATTCATTACTACAGTATTTCATTAAAAAAACAATAATAATAATAATAATATGCATATTTGTGATTAAAAAAATCATTAAATCATTAGTAATTATAAGTAAATTATTGCCGAATATTTTCTTTATAAATAGTAAAATCGATTGTACGAGATGGTAAATAAATGCTGGAGGTTAAAAACACGATAATATTAACCTTATTATATCTTGTTTTGTATTATTTAGCCTATGGTAAAATTGGTTTCGTTATACGTCTTTTTCGCTTAACGTTTCGAGAACCCGTCTACGACTTATATTAAAAATTATATTTTTAGTGTAAACTTTATATAACTTTATATAAAAGTTTAAATATATATCTAAAAGATTTTTTTTTAAATATTAAAATATCAAACTTAATAAATTAATTTCTTATATTTTTAGAAGGTTTAATAAATCAAATTTTTGCATAAATTACATTTTTATTAAAATGTAACCGTATACAGAGCTATTACTTAAATATGACGATTTGTTATATCGAATGATTTATATCTGTGATTAATCAGTGAGGAGACATCATATTTTTCATGCCTTCTGACAGGAAATATTTATAGGAAGAAAAAAAAAATAAATTCCGTTTCTCTTCTTAAGCCTGTTGATGTGGAACCATTACGCCAGACATCCCATTTGATTCTTCAATCCCAAAGCTATCAGAAAAGCCAACTGTCATTCGAAGCTATCATTGTTTCCTACTGTTATTCTACACATTAATCCTAAGAAAAAGTGTCGAAAATAAAAAAAATCTGTACCGTTAATCCTGCTTGTTTTGATACTTGTTAATGTAAAAAAAGAATTATTTTTTTTATCTCTTCGGTGTAAGAAAGGATATCTTATCTTTTTTTTTTATTTTTTAAAAATTTTTAGTGTTTTTCGAAGAACTTTTACTTAAATAGGGTTCTTCAACGTACTTAACTAGTAAAATAACATATATTTACTATAAAAATATTAAGATTTTATGAACGATTTAAGGTAGTACTTATATTTAAATAATTATCTGAAAAATCAGAGACTTTGATAGGTTTTTAAGATACTTTTCAACAAATTAAACAATTACATTGTTTAATTAGTTTAATTGCTTGTCAATTAAGTTATTTTTAGACACAAATAAAAGCAATTACCGAAAAAAATTATATAAATTAAAGATTTTTTTCCAGTAAATTAAGCCCTTATATTGTTTAAAACATCTTATTATTTGACAGTTTTATTTTTAAAGCTATTTTTAGATATAAATAGAAGCAATTATATAAAAAATTTTCTCAATAAATCAAGCAATTTAATTGTTAAAAAGACTGTTTAAATCAAACAAATTTTATAACAATTTTTAGATACTTGCTTCTATTTATATCTAAATATATATATATATATAAAGTTATATTTTTCAATACGTTAAGCAATTTAACTATGAAATAATTTTTAAAATATATTAATAAAACTCAATAAAAATTCCAAAATTTTTTTTTATTCCATTAAAAATATATTTATTGCAATTCATCGAGCAGAAAATAATTGATAAAAAATATTTTCCTATAACTTAAATACATCTTAAAATATCAAATAACAATAACGATAAATAAAACAAAAATTTCATATATAAATAATTTGAATATTTATTCTTTATTGTACTCTTTTAAATAAATATTCATATATTGATTCTTTAAAAGAAAATTTAAAAAAAAATGACTAAATTCTACGTTATAAAAATTCTAAATTCAGATAAATTTAAAATATTCTTTAAAAGATTTTTTAAAAAAAAATTATAAATATTCAAAATTTTAAAATATAAGAAATTTTGAATATTATAAAAAATATTCTTAAAATATTCCAAAAACTTGTAAAGACGTATTCAAAAAATTTTCATTAGAATATTTCATAAAACGAAAGTAAAATTATTATTTTTTGTAATAGTTAGAAGTGAAAATGAAATGTTTAAAAAAGTCGAGACAAGTCCGAACAAGTCTAGATGAGTGTAATCAATCAAATCTAAACGTAACAATCTAGTGTTCTAGTCAATCACAATTAACGCCGATGATCGGGCGGAGTTGAAGAAAATCGATTTAGTTTCTAGTTAAAGGCAATTTTTAGGATAAGAAAAGAGAGGAATTAACTGTAAAGAAAGGAAGAAAAATACAAAAAAAGGGCATTAATTTCGTTTTTTTTTTAATTAACTTATCCATTTAACAAACCATTACAATGTCAAAGTTTAACCTTAACTATATTAATTTTATGGTACGTCGCACCTTTACTCAATTTAATTTGTTATAAATTTATTAATTCTTACAATAAATTTAGATTTATTAGTAATAATTCATTTGTTTAGCTTTTGAAAATTAATTATCCGTTGCGTGTAACCGGCTGGTTACAAGCTGTTTCGCTCGTAACAGATGTTTAATCTACGCGCAATTATAAACATTTACGACCTGTTTTGGATGTATATAAAACGTTTACGTGAAATTTTTTACTTACATAAACGTGAATTACCAAGTTTATAACGACATATTAATTGTATATATCGCGTACATTATATATAGTGGCCAGAAAGTCAGTTAACCATTGTAAAGTCCAATTTGCAATTAACTAAAATACATTATAGAAAAATGTGTTCTAAATGCAAATTGTATTTCGTATTCCTAGATATACTCGTAACATACTGTATAAAAAACTTATGGGCCACTCTGAATATGTACTGTACTGTATAGTACATAACTAAATTTATGATATAAAGGTATTAATTCAAGTATAAAGCATAATGAAATGCGAACGTGAAGAATGTACGGAATGTGAACAATTTATTGCAAAGATTCGGTTTATGACGATTGCCAATAAAAATTAAGGGTTTCCTGACAAATTTTGAGTCGATAAAGACCCGTATTTCAGGACCTGCGATTTCACAGGTGCCTGAAATTACGGGTCCCTCGACACGTTTCCTTCCAATTCGGGTGATTATGGGATAATTAAGTTTATTGTATATTTACTTAGATATAAAACGTAGGTCTAAATATATGCCAATGTTATGCTTTATAACGTACTTTAGTTGTACTGTACGTAAAACAATTTATACTCCATGTTTTGGATAGTCGGGATCATCCATGAATTATGATAGATTCGTAATTTTATGGACGATCACGATTAATTTATAATTTCGTAATTCGTGGGCTATCCTGATGATTTAAAATTAGTGTGTAGATTATTTTAAGCACAACTGAAACATATTATAAAGCTTTACAATTGTTTTATATCTAAGTTAGTTTGATTTCACGAAAGCCGTATCGGGAGGCCCTTGTCATGATCGGAGGACCTCCTAGATACAGATTTAGAGGACCTTCACCACGAGTCGAATTTTTAAATTCTCCTTATCTCTTATTGTAGGCAGGCCTGATAGAATTAATTTAATAATTAATTAAAATATAAAGCGACAAAATCTGATTATGATTACGTAAATTGATTTATAAAGACGGTAACAAGTTAACGTCATTTCATCAATTTTAATGATGATAATGTAGTGACGTCATGTATATATATATTTTATATTAACAATCGACGTCACAAGCAAGTATTTTGCACATGCTCCGAGGATGTCCAATGGGATAGTGGAGAAGTGAAGCCGCGATGAAGAGGTTTGGATGACGAACTGTTATCCACATTTTATCCACGGAGAGGATGCTGATAAAAGAATTTATATATATATAAGAAATTAATGTAAGTTATAAAAAATTTCTATTTTATATAATTTATAAACGTATAAACTATGATCTTTAGGAATTAAATATGAATTTTTTATTTAAAAAAAGTCATAATTTAATCATGTAGTTATTGACCTTTTTTTTTTTTAAAACGCTTTTTATCAAATATAAAAATTTAAATAACGATTTTTCTAAAGAATTTATTTTAGTTTCTGTCTGTATTTTTATCGATTTATAATTATAATATTTAAATTTTTAATTTTTTTTACATAATATATCTAAATCTCTCTTTATTTAAATGTATTAAGAGCATTTCAAACTGTATACTTTTAATTGTAATTAAGTATAAATTTTAATTTTTTCTTAAAAATATGTTTAAAAAATAATTTAAATTTAAACAGAAACAATTAATTCATGAATCAAGTAATTAAATTATAATTAAAAACAAATTATAATTAACCTTCTTGGATATAGGAGAAGCATTTAACTATTGGAAGAATTATTCGAGTGATGAGATTTATACGAATTTTTCTTAATTATAAATAAAAATTTAGTTTTTATATAAATCAGTAAAGAATTTTAGTTGAATCGTATATATACATTTTTATTTTTTTATTATTTATCTTCTAGAAAACTAATGGTTTTTTTCCTTTGAACCTACCGACATATTTACTAAACATGTAGCTAAGTTTGTATATAAAAATAGATTTTTTTAATGTATTTTTTTAAAAATTGACGTCATTTATATAACATATTTTGTTTCAAGAAATGCCATTTTCTATTTTTTCTTTTCAAATTAAAAAAAAAAGATGAAATAATTACATAAAATGTATGACTTAAAAATGAACAAATATTTTCTTTTATTTTTAAATTAGAATTAAAAAATAACATTGATAAATTGTAATTTTAATGAAGAAATATATATTTTTTAATTGTATTTTTTTAAACATCGAACATTATTTACACAACATCTCTTCTTTCTACATTTTAAAAATGTCATTTTGAATATTTAAAATTAAAAAATAATCATAATAAATGTATGAATTTTTGAAGTTAGAATTAAAATAAATAATTGAATTAATTATATTAATAAAGATTTGATAACATTTTAATTAAATCAATCGACAAATTGGTTTATTTTAATAAATAAACGTATTAAACAATGTGGACAATGTGAATTCCTTACTTATGAGATAAATTTGAAAAAATTCAATATTAAAAATTAATTTAATTGTGTAAAAAACTATAAAGAAATATTTAAAAATAATATTTTAATTAAAATTAACTTTAGAATGTTTAATTTTTTCTAGTTTCCTTGAAGATAGACAAGGAAAGTTCGATGATGTTTTTGTTTATAAAATAATAAAATTAACTTAAAAAAAATTAATTCCGGAGTTAGATTTCGAAACAATTAGAAATAATATTTCATTAAAAAATTATTTTCTAAAATTAACTTCATTAATAACAAAAAATAAAATTACGATAAGAAGAAAATTACAGTCATTTGACATTTCAAATAAAAGCAAGAAATAAAGTAAAAAATCAGATTAATGATAAAATACTGACAACTAATTAAGTTAATATCTAAATTTCAAATCTTTCGGCAAGTCCTGACTTAAAAATAATTTTTTTTTCTTATTTTTTTACAAGCACCAATTAAGGTTTTCTCATTACCTTCTTCAGTAGTTCAGCATATAAAAATGGATGTAAATTATAGAATATACGAATTTTTTTAGAATATTTTATAATTTTTTTTCGACTTTAGAAACAGTTTTATTTATTATAAAACGACCCTAAATCATCGCATAAAGTTACTCGTTGGAAGAGTAATTAGAGAAAAATGTCAGTAGATTAAGCTGTTATCCAGGCACTATTTTTAATAAGATTACTATCCGATGTTGATTATTATTAAAATAAATAAACTATTCCTCATATATTAGAAAATGTTTTCTAAAATTAGTGGAAGTAAACTCATAGTGAT
The DNA here is from genome assembly GCF_000671375.1 of Centruroides sculpturatus. Taxonomy (NCBI): domain Eukaryota; kingdom Metazoa; phylum Arthropoda; class Arachnida; order Scorpiones; family Buthidae; genus Centruroides; species Centruroides sculpturatus. The sequence continues at coordinate 1,021,370 of NW_019384414.1, read as the reverse complement.
ATTTCTCTCTCTAGTTAAGCGAATATTATAAGCAAATACGATAGTATAACAAATTTATGAGGAAATTACAGTTAAGTAGATATAAAATATAGAAAATATACACATTTTAAAGAATATTTTGTACATTTTTCTGATTTTAGAAACCGTTTTATTTGTTATAAAATGGCTACAAAAGATCACAAAACATCAGTCATTAGGGAAGTCATTAGAAGGGGGATGCAAAGTAGACGGGGCGATATCTTTTAATAAAATTGCTATCCGATTCCTCGAGAGTTTAAAATCAATCCAATTAGTGTAAAAATAAATAAATCATTTCTAATATACGAAGAAATGTTTTGTAATTAATTTATTATACTTAGAAAAACTAAAGTGAAATTCTAGTCGAAAGTGATATTTCTCTCTATCGAAGTAAATACGATAAATAATTACGATGTAAGTTATGAGGAAATGACAGTTGCCATTTGAAAGTCGTTAAGACGGGTTATATTTATTTTCTTCTTTAACTGTCAATATCGGCTATTTCTTAACGTTTCTAATACCTGTCTCTTCCATCAATTTTTATACAAATGTTAAATTAATTGTACGAAAGACTTCAAAATCGTATAAAATTTCAATATATATCGCGTTATAAACAATTTTTATTATAAAATTTTGAAAGCTAAAAACCGAATTTTTCATTAAAACAAAAAAAATCTTTTTTTTTCTAATGATAACACGTACCGAGTGATTACATCTTGAGAAGATTTTCGCATTTATACTTAAAAAATTGATTTATTTAAATTAAATTTATAAAAAATTTATATATAATATTCTAAAAAATAACGATCATAAAAAGTCTTTAACTTTTATTATTTATTTTTAATGTATTTTTTAAACTGAAAAAAAGACGATATTTTAAGTCACTTATAAAATTGCCGAAAATTACATTAGGAAAGAATAAAAATTATGATTTTAATGGAAAGAATAAGAAAATGATAATACGTTGGTTATAAATTTAAAATAAAATAAATAAAATTTCAATAAAAATTTCTAAAATATTCAAGAATAAATAATAATAATAATAATAATAAATGCACATCGTTTTAATTTACTCGAAATTATTTTATTTGAAAATGAAAATCTACTTTAAAATTATAGAAAAGAAATAAAATTTTATGATAAATATTAATTTTCTTATAAGGAATTTAACGGTTTTTTTTCTTTTCTTTTTTGAAGTCGAGTTAAGTTTATGTGGATAATTATACAGGCAAAGTAAGTGCTTTCGAATTAAAATTATCGATTTTTACAACCTTAAAACGAAGTCGAAATTAATGGAGACTATAATATTTCCAGCAAAGCTTCTATTTATATCGAAATGATCTACTTAATAGCATAAACATAATTATTTTAATCGTTTAAGTTGTTGGGAAACTGCATCATCTGTTAGGAATCCGCATCTTTTCTTTCTCATAATTTACGTGTTTTACTATAAATTTTTCGTTTCTTTGTTAGCAATTGGCATTTTTAAATATACTTTTTCATATTTTTCCGTATAGGTTATCTGTTTTTATTTTTTTCCTGAAGCAATTCGGATATTTTACTAAGAATCAGCATTTATTTTTCTATAAATTTTCGTGCTTTTGTCGTAGGAATTCTGTATTTTTCCCTGTAAGAACTTGTATTTTTGTTAGGAAGAGAAGGCGTGTTTTGTTGCTTTGTCCTGAGAATTCGTTCTTACTTTCTTGATAGAAATTTTTATATATTATTTAGCATTTCGAATCTTCTTAATGTAAATTTGCATCTTTTCGTTAGGAATTCTCATATTTCATTAGGAAACCACGCCTGTTTATCTATAAATTCTTGTTTTTCTTAAAAATTTATATATATATATATAATATTTTATTTCCGAAGGAAATTTTCTCTATTAAGGGGGAATACAAATTTCACAATAACAAATATTATTTCGGTCTACATAATTAATATAGGCCTACATATTACAAATAAGTGTATTAATTATAACATAACATGGCCTAGCAAGATCACTTAAATAACAATAACATTATTTGGTGAATTTAGACAATACAAACATAAAGTAAATTTAGACAATACAAACATAAAGTAACTTAATGATACATTAACAACGAAAATTCATTTATTTATTATTTTTTACAGGATCTTTACGTTAGTAATATAATTATTTTTATCTTGCTTTTTCCTCGAAGATTCATATCTTTTAACCAGAAGTCTAGGCCTATATATTTTATTATAAATTCTAAATTTTGCTATCAATATGTGTCTTTTGTTAAAAATTAGCACCTAGAAATTTGCACGAATCCTTAGAAATCTTGTCTTTTCTCTAAAAATATTCCCATCACCTGTCTAGAAATTCATTTAAAATCGTATATTTATATTAGAAATGCCATTCTTTTTCTAGAAATGCACATTTTCTTTCTAGAAATTCATTTGAAATCATTAGAGATTTACATATTTATACTAGAAATCCTTGTCGTCTTCCTAAAAATTCGCATCTTTTTCTAGGAATTCCTATTAGTATTATTTCAGAAATTCATTTAGCCTATTCTAATTAATAATTTCTCCATTTGTACAAGAATTTTATAGACTTTCACAAAATTGTTATATCAAAGTAATATATACTTCAATATGAAACTATTCATTCCAGTGTAAAACAAAAGATTCACACGCAATGATTTAGGATAAGATTTATTAGAATATTTTAATTTAATAATAAACAAATAAAAAATTTTTCATTAATTTAAAAGGTAAGTAAAGTTTGTATTAAAATAAACAAGAGAAAATATTTAATTTTAATATAAAATAAACTCTTATTGCCATTAATTCCTCGATAATAAACGCTTTAACAGTTGCTTCGGGGTTCCAATTGAAAAATAAAAATAAAAACCTTATTTTACATTTCGGTCTGCTTTTACAGTACATTGTATATAATAATATAATCTTCTACATTGCTTGCGTGTTTATTTATTTATTTTTTTCAAATCGCGCCTGGAATTATAAATATTTAATTTTTAATTATAAACTTTTGAGACATTGTAAACAATTTAATGTAATTTGTCTTATAATTTTATCGATAATTAATTTTTAAATATTTTGAACATACTCGAAAACATGTTTTTATTTTATTTATTCGTTTGTTTGTCTATCCGTAAGATTTTTATAAAACTATATGCTGTAAGGAGTCGAAACTTTAAAGTTCGCCTGTTGTTTATCTGTCTGTCCCTAGTCTCTCACCAAACAAAAATGATAAACTGATAAGTTACTATCCTCACACTAATAAATTTTAGTTATTAGTACAGTAAAACCTGTCAATTTGGACACCCTTCTATCCTGGGCACCTCCATATCTTGAACACTTTTGCATGGAATCGGACAAATCCCTATACTTTTACATTTATATTACTCTGTATCTGTATTTTGAACACCTTATGATTTAAGTTGATCATTTTCAAAATATTTGTGTATCTAATTTTTAACTGTTGAGTCATTTTAATCAGGTGTCTCGTTTTAAAATCTTATCAGTTAAAAGCTAATAAGGAATCTTTTGATAAATACACTTTTTTGTAGTATTTGTAGAGATTTTTCTACATTCCTGACTACTGATAGCCTCTGGCATAATTTATTCCTATGCCATATTTGGCTATTCAGTGTCAATTTTGGCACCCAAAAATTATGATGGAAATTGTCTATAAATTTGGCGAAGTATTTTAGCTTTGGAAAAAAAAAATTGGCGGCTTTTTTCGCCATAGTTGGTATTCGTTGTTGTGAATCTGATTCATGTTTTAACGCAATTTTGAACCTATACCAGCCATTGAATATAAAGACTATATAAAAAAAGAGGTTTCAAATGTTTTATCTCTGTCCTATGGGAACTAAGAGGGTCTTTTTTCAAGTCTATAGTGCGTTCAACCAGGCCAACAATGGGACTGTCATGTGATGAGGGATAGAGCCTATCATATCCAGAGAGGATCACTTCTGAAAAATCCTTGGGGTTTTCGATCTGTTTGGATTAGATTTTGGGTCCTCTAAAACGTTAGGTTAATGGTTTATCCGCCTTAGCCATCCGACTGCGCTGAAGACAAACATACAGATGATAACTCGAAGAATAAATTAATGCTCTGTCTAAAGAATATCGCGGTAAAATTTGTGACGTAAAAGCTGCCATTTCATTTGATGCTATTCTGAAAGACCATGATGATTGGAATGGTACACAACGGACGATATCAGGAGAACATAATAGCATCCAAGGCAGAAGAATTTTCAGATGATGAGAGAGAAATTGTGGCAAGAGAGCCACGTACTATCGCAGAACTTTTGAATGCTTGGAGGAATTACATTATGATTTTTACTTATGACCAGCCAAACATTGTTGACACTCTCTTTGGACTTCGAAGAATGATAGGAAAACAAAATGGACAGAATCTCAAATGAAATCAATAAAGCAGAATCTTATCACTGATTATTTGAATAAAACCGGAAAATTGTAAGATGTCTGTGTTATCAACATTAAAGTAGGCCTATGTGTGGCAAAATATTGTGTTTTAACTGATTTAATATAATAAAGCTGAAGAAAGATTAAATGATTGTAATAGTAATCGTGTTCATGTTTAAAATGTTAATACTGTACAGTACCTGAAGAAAAATAGTAAGTTATTCATACGACACATAAACACATGATGAATCGACATCTTAGAATAGGCACACTGTGCTTGAAAATCTAGATTAATTTCCATTCTTTCGAGACAAAAACTGCACGTTCTATATTTTGTACGCCTGTCTAAATTGGGCACATTCTTATAGAACCAAGGGTGTCCAATAAAGAGAAGTTTTACTGTACGAATACAACGATAAAAATATAACTCGACAATTTGTCGGAAAGGTCAGTTTTCTTGTAAACATTTGTAAATTTCTTGTCAAGAATTTTACCATTGTTTAATCAATGTCAACAATGATTCTAAAAATTGGTACAATTATTTTATAATGGCACTTATTCCAAAGAACATGTAGAGACTTTTAGAAGACTTTATTGACTTTTTAGATTAAGAAGCAGATAATTTCACTAAGCAGTACTTTGTATCAATTTTATAATTGATTAGAGCCTAGGTAGAGAGATGAGAAAACATTATTCGAGTGATTTCTATATTGATATTGATCTATAGTTCCATTTATTGATATAAGATCGATAAACTGGAATAAAACAATAATGCTATTATTCCACTCCAGATATAGATTACACAAGCTATCGTGTGTTTATGTTTTATGTTTTGCGCGATTATTTATACAATTTTGACAAATCATTTAACATTAAATACCAGTATAGATTTCGATAAATGTCAGAATTTTCTATAAATTTATACCTTCGCTCTCGAGAATTAAAATTTCTTTAATACTTTAAGGATTAATTAAGTCAATTATTTAAAAGTTTTTAAGGTAACAAATAATTCAAGATGATACTCGAGGAAGAATACCATCGACAATTAGAACAGTCTTAAGAATAGGAAATATTTTAGGAAATATTCTTAAGAATATCTTAAGAGAAAGAAATCCTTAAGAAGTAATTTTAAGTAGAACAATCTCGAGAATTGTAATTGTATTGTTAATCAAATCTCGAGAGAAAGTATTTCAAGTAATATAATAATATTTTAAGTGTGCATTACAAACTATTTTTAAGATTTTAAGCACCATTAGTTCTATTTTAAGAAATATAAATATGAATAATTGTAAGATATATAAGCCTGTTAACATAATATTAATCTTTAGTTTATCTTTTCTTAAGAAGAATAATTTTAAGAATGGAAGATATACTAAGAGGCATTCTTAACAGAAGACAGCTATTTTACAAAGCATTTTAAAGAGGAATAATCTTAAGCCGATTAAAAAATATGTTAATAAATATTCTTAAAAATAAAAAAAAAATTTAACAATTTTCAGGATAAAAAGCATTTTAAATAAATAAATTCTATAAAAATATAAGCAGCATTTTTTAAAAAAGAAACTCTATTCAAATAGTTCACGCGTCATAAATATTTTATAAGTTTTCTATAGTTTTAACGTTAATTACGTCATGTATTTTGCCTGAGATATTTGAAAAGAGGAAAAATTGTTCTCTTGAAAATATCGAAGACTGCATTATCCTCTTTACCGAGTATCGAGAAGTTTACTTTACGTAGTTAAGTATAGGGGTTATTCTTCTATTGTTGACAGCTCGGATGATAAATCAATCTTTATTATTTGAGGACGTAATAAAAACTCGCAAACTATTGTATATTATTATTCGAATATAAACACAGGCGTGAACGTGCATCGTACTTATAAATTTGAAAATTACAAAAATAAAAAAAAAATCCAGTGAGCCATTGTTAACAAATAACAATATTTAACTACAAATTCGAGAAATTTTATCTAAAAAAAAAAAAAGATTTCGCACGGTTGGAAGCAATATCGACAACCGTCTGATATTTGGTAGGTAGAAAGCCCTTATTGACCCAAGGTTTCCCCAAAATTTACTTTAGGTTTGTGTTTCTGCAACGTTCTCATTCCCACATCGAGTTACTACAACTAATGGAATTGCTAGAAGAAAAAGAAATTAAAGAAATAAAATTTTAATTCATTTTTTAAGATTTTGGGTCTAGTACGTTTACAGTTTTTCTAGTTTTCTAGGTTTAGTATAGGGTTGAGTAGTAAACTGGCGGATGGTTTTATCGCGGGGGTTATTAATACAAATCAAAATAAAGAACGTACAAATTTAAAATGGTAGCAAGAGGTACAAATTAAGAACGAGTAAGCATTAAAAAAAGAAATAGTTTAATAATGAGAAGAAGGTTTTCGTTCTAACACGCCCGACTGGCTCGACGCGAGAAGTAGATGAAACGGAAATGCAGCAAAGTGAGAAAGTAACAAAAAGATATATATATAAAAAAAGATTTATGGTTGTTCCATTATTCTATAGACTTCTCCATCTGTTTCTTTCACTCCGAAAACGTTTTCGCTTACAGTTACCGACATTTTAGTTACTTTTTCTTCTTGTTATTTTTCCTCCCCTCGACTTAGTAGATATCGGTTAAAGATGTTAGCGGCGCCATAAAACGAATGGATTAATTTTAATTATGTTTTCACGTTTCATTAATTTTTCTTTGGTATTTTTATTTGTAATTTACGTAAATTATTGGCAAAGTTAAATCAGAAACCGGAAGTTCTAAATTTTGGCACTAAAATAGGAACATTTTAGTAATTAATGATGCAACAATCGCCGTCGTTCTACACTTTTATCGTTTTATTTTTTATAGATATAAATGCGATTTTTGTCATCTCTTTGGAACCGAGGCGTTGTACGAAGTTATATTCGGTTGCCGTGTGGCACAACATTTGTTCCGCCAGATTTATATACTTTCTCGATCTGACAGTAATCGGAGAAATATTACCCTCTAAAGTATTCGATTGAATTTGTTGGAGAATATACCAACCGAAGTAGAAGTTATAGTTATATACAGTACTTAAACGTAAATATATTTTGTAAATAATGCTATATAAGTGTCATATATTTGTAAAACGAGTAAATAAATTGATCTCTATTTATATTTCTACATTATATTTTAAAAATATTTATTTACATAGTTTGTTTCCATTTAATTTATGCATTTCTGATTGTTTTAAATTTTCGTAATGTATTTGGAATCTTTATATTTTTATTGAGATTTATACTTTAGTATCTGGTTTTCATATCAATTTATCTTTCCATCTTTATACCTTTATTTTAACCAACATTAATTTCTGGACATTTATAATATAGATCGATATTTACGTGTGTGTAAAATATATAATAGTTAACTGACTTTTGAACCACCTCTATGTAAAACTTTTATGGTGAAACGGATTTTTTTAAAATGAAAATTATAAACAATAAAGTATTTGGCAACGATAACGGTTAACTGACTTTTGGATCATCCCATTTTCTTTAATGTTATTTTTATGATGACGTTTTCTTTCCTTTTTTAAACGAGAAAATTATTATTAGTTATGCTTTTTTTTTTTTTTCCTTTTTCATATTTTGTTCTTTCCAAAATTACACTTTAAGTTGACGACAATCAATTTTACGTTTGAGAATTAATATATCTTACGGATCGATACAGACCCTATTTTTCAGTCTTTCGGTACCAAAATGGCAAGAGTTAGTAATTTCGAAAGAAGAAGGAAAGAAATTTTGTATCTTGCTATTTTATTTCCCGTAGAAGAAATAAATAAATAACAAAAAAAAATGTGTTTTTTTTCTTTTGCAATATATTTTTTTTTCCTTCTTTCTTTTATCAAAGTTTCGAAAGAATTTGCATTTTTTGGAAGTGACAGCGATATTTTTCGATTTTTCTTATTCGATTCTTAGAAAACTGGCGTCAAATAAAAGTATTATGTATAAAATATTGCATTAACAAAACAGTAAAATTCTTCTTAAAAACAAATCCCATTCGTTTACACGTTGCAAAACATCAATATAATAATAATAGAATTTTAAAATATTATTTTATATTGTAAAAAATTGGGTTTATCGATAGAAAAACTTCATAAATCCCCCCAAAAAATTTAATAATTAAAATTAACTACACTTCATACTAATTTATACGTATTTAATAATAATTTAGATACCGTAAAAAACACAATACAAAATATTGTTAACTCTATTTTTTCCCCTCACTTTTTACGAAACAAATCGAGTTAACAATATTTTATTTATCGATTTTTATATAGATTTATTTATTTTTAAATAAATAAATTTTTTAATTATTTTGTTAGAATCGATAACCATTTCTAAAATTCGTTAGACGTAACGGATTTTTAGAAACGATTCCTTAATTTAGTACCTTAAAAATCCCTATTAATTTGGTAGCACTTAAAAAAAAAGAATCTTTAGTATTAGCTTAATTTAAGAATTGATCAAGCCGTAACGTGGTTTTATCAATTAAAAAGTAACGTTTTTAATTAATTAAATCGTTAGTAAAACCCACAAATTCTTATTATTTCCTATCTTAAAAAATCGATTTTAAGAAACAATTAATTATTGATATTACTGTAGATGTTTTGTATTTTTTTTAAACTTTAAACAGGAAAACAATTATCATCCTACGCGAAATTTCTTTGATGTTTTATTAAAGAATTTGTCTTCTTTATTTATTTATTTTTATTTTTTCAAAATTAAATTCTATAATTGTAGTATTTTCATCCTTTCGTTAATTACTTTTTAATATTAAAAAGACTAAAATATCCTGCAAATATTTTACATTACAAGTCGACCCCCCTATAACACTGTTGATAATTCTATTTTATATGAATTCCATGTTGTACGAGTCACTTAGATTTTACAAATACATGTGCCTGGCTGTGAATGGCTCACGTATTTGTAAAATCTAAGTGACTCGTACAACATGGAATTCATATAAAACGGAATAATCAACAGTGTTATAGGGGGGTTGACTGTAATTCATGTTTTGAACTTACGTAGAATTACTGTGTCTTAGTAAGAAAAAAAAATAAAGGATTTTAATCATTTTTATGATTAAAAGCCTTTGTGATTATAAATCATAATTATAAGTCATAATTATAATTATTGTGCTCGTAAGAGCGTATAAATTGTCTTCATTCTATTTTTTTTATATTTTTATTATTATTTTTTTTCTATTTTTGGCTATATATTATTACATAGACCACATTTTCTTGACAGGTATTTAGAAGAGAAAAAAAAAGTCGCAAGAATTTTAAAGAAATTTGAATATTTTAAAAATTGTTTTAAAAACTTTTATATTTATAAAGATTTTAAATTATTATAAATNTCAGTTAATCGATTCTCCAGAGGTGAATCTTTCTGTCCATTTTGTAAAAAAAAAAAACGAAAAAAAAAAATGCAATAATTGAAAGAAACTAATCGATTAAAAGCAATTATTGATTACTTTTTACTTTATTAAAGGCTTTGTTGTACTTTAATCATAAGTTTTATTAGGTTTAGATGAGTAGCAATTCGTACTGTAGATAAGGAGAAATTTCTACGATAATATTAATATTTTAGATGATTGGAAGGGTTTCTATAATCAAAATTTTCTTTGTTTCTTTCTTTAAATTTGCATAAAATATAAAGCCCTTATTGTAACCTAGATAAATAAAGCAATATATTTGTTGTAACGAGAATGACTCGAGAGATTTCTTGGAAGAAAGAGACCCTATCTCGAATTCTAAATTGACCTTTAGGTTCAATAAAAGAGTAGATTGTTGTTGGTACAGGCCACGTAACTACCGTTTTTATTTATATTTTGATTCGTCTAGTCTCGTCTTCTCTTATAAGCTATTGTTTGAATGATATGGATCTTATTTATTACTTATTTTTATAAGTAAATTGCAAAAAAAGTGATCCATACGTTCTATATACAACGTATACATAAAGATACACAAATTATATTTGTTTAAAATTATTAAATTGTATAAAAATTAATTGCTGTGTTCATATATAAATGGAGCCTATTATGTAAAGTGCTTTTTTTACCGAAGTTAAAGAAAAGAACTTAATTGAACTTAATTGTTAAATTGCTGTTTATTTTTTTGGACTTTATATAAAATGAACAGATTAAAATTATAAAAAAACAATTTTAAGCACTAGTAGTAGTGGATATTTATAGTATTCTCGAGAATTAAGCGCATTACTTCTGACGTAATATTTCTCGTGCTCAGAAATGTAGCTTATACACATATTTAATATATTGTGTAGGTCGTTAGACGACAAACACTCATAAGTCTAATATTAATTTACACGTAAGCAAACAAGCTACAAGCTAGGTCCTCATGCCTTTAAATTTATTAATATTTGATAGAGAAGAACTTCTCGTGTTATAGCTTAGGGTCACAATGATTAAATTTATTATCGCTTAAATTTATTTTTGTAGATTATTTGTTGCTCAAGTTCATTTTTATGTAATATTTTTCATAATCTATATTTTAAACTTACAAACGTAATTAGAATACTCTACGAAGTAGACTATTAGAATGCACAACCATTGCAGAACAACCCTGTTTTCATATAATTTCGACTGTTGTAAGGAGTATTAGGAATACATTTTCTGTGGCACGCTCACAATTTCCATGTTTTATTACTAAAAAATATTGCATTTAAGGCTGTAGAAGAATTACGTTTATTACGTTAAACATCGATGTATCTTCTAGACAGGGTATCGAGCAACGTTGCGTATAATTATATGACAACTTAACAATATGATTAATTGATATCACTCTTCTACCAATGTTAAATGACATCTTATTCTTCGTCCATTAGAGAAATATCATTTTATGAAGGTATGAAAATTTAATTATATATATATGCGTAAGTGTGTGTGTGTGTGGAATACTTTACAAAAGAAAGAAAGATATAAAATAAAGAAAGTTATCAATATAGATTACCTTACTCGAACAGATCCAGATATGACATGTGCAACTGGCAATTAGCCAGGCGTCTGTTTGTCGCTGCATTGACAAATGATTAAGGACGGTGGATTTAGGGAGTAGATTATCTGGTATACTGTTAGTGCTAGGAGCTGTCTTCGTCTTCCTACACCATATTATTTTCCTCGAAAATACAAAAAAAAATATTTTATTACTATCCCTGTAATACTTTAAATTTCTTCACGGATTATGTGGCACTTAGATAGGGTGTATTTAACACGTGTTTTTTAAACGTTAAGTGTTTATTTATAGAACAAGATTCTTATTAAAGTTGTTGCTTTTTTATTTTAAATCCTTAAAGTTGGCAATAGTAACATTTTATTGTGATATGCTATTTAGTATTTTTAGTGCGATTTCTATTTGATTTTACTTTGTACTAGAATGTTTTATATTTAAAATAAATTTTAAGATAGAATTTTTCATTTCGAGAAGTGCCTAGCCATTTCTTGACCCGCTAACACACCCCATAATAGACATTTGTTTCAGAATCTCTGGTCACTTCTCGAGATGTTAACTTGGTTTCTGCAGATGTTGAACTGTTCGGCATCTGTCCAATGAAACTAGACGTTTCGTGTAATAATCTAATGGCTTATTAGCACGTAAAGTAAAACAAAACAGCTGAACATTTTCGAATTTCTATATAATTGTAACTTTTTGAATGCAAATTGTTTGATAGAAAAATGCTTTTTAAACAAATCAATCAATTTTAACAAAATAATTTTGATTAAAAAAATGCCATTGCATAAAGTTCTTTTCTACAGTGACTAAAAAGAATAGTTGAAGAATAGTGGCGTCAACTATTGGTTTACATTCAAAGCACTCTTTAAAAAATAGAACTAGCTTTCGCTGAAATGTAAAAAAAGTAGAAAACCTAGAGAAGTTGTTACATAAAATAGGCACTAGATTCCGAATTGTTTCTGATAATGTGAAAAAGGATGACTGAATTCAAACTTTTAATGAAGACGTACAGTACAGTATAAATAGGAGGTTTAGCAGAACTTTTAATCAAAGTTCAGATGAGGTAAGAGACATTAAAATGACAAATGATCCACAGAATGTGTCTGATAAAGTGGAAAATAAAGAAAATCACAAAGCAGACTTGAAACAACTTTGTTATATGTGTGGAAAGGAAAGGATAACTCCTGAATTGCAATATACGTGTGGCTGTAACGACATTCATCAACAACTGGGAGAGAAGACACACTTTTTTGACTCACTTCTTTGACTTGTTATCAGAAAAGACCATTGGAAAGGAAAGTGAAGTTAGTAACTGGCAAAATATTACAAACATCAACACTGAAACTGGACAAGTTTTCTGTTGGCGACACACTTTTACTCAAAATTGACAGAGGATCTGCGGATTCTCAAAATGCCGTGTGCGTAATTATTGACCAACAACAGTATAAATCAAATGGAATGTAGGTACAGCACAAGGACATATTTAAAGGGTATTTGATTTCGGAAATATGCATAAAGCCGAAATAAGTTTCATATCCATCGAGAAAGTCTACAAAGATAAACTGCTTTCTGTGTGCAATGTATTAAAGAGAGCTTCTGAAAGACAAGTTTTTCCCAACGTAACCATAAGCCTTCGATTTATCATTGCATTGCAGGAAATTGCACGTGCAAGAAAATCAAAATATCGTATATCAGCAAATATAATAGTGGCTTATCCTATTTCAATAGGCAGACAGCTATACGTAGTATAAGTTGAAGCAAAAAAATAAATGTTTATTTTTTCATTTAATTATTTTCATTAATATTTGCTTTAATAAAAATATTCCTTGTCAATTAATAGAAACTTTAAATTTAATAGAATTTTAGACAGGCATGTACAGTACAGTACAGTATATTTATCTGTAACACAGTACCAAGTTAGCATTTCAAGAAATGACCAAAAGACTAAACAGATTCGGAAACAAATGTACGGGATGTGCTTCAAGAAATGGCAAATTTCAGCACGTGTCTATGACTTGTAAATGGAAATTATACGATAGACAATTCAATAACAAAACACAATTCTTAATTTAGGTATCAAATTTGGTCTTTCCTAACTTTAAATTATAAGAATTAAGTAATTAAATCTTCGAATTAAACAACAGCGTGATCTTCACAACGATTAACCTAGTTTTGGGCAGCTCGTATATAAATCGTAAATATTTAATGATAATTACGATTAAATTTCCACGCATTTTATTAAAATTAACGTTAAAAATTTAGAATTTATATAAAGGGTGGTCCAAAAATCGGTTAACCATGTTATATTTTTCTCTACACTTATTAATACGAATGGCAATTACGTATTACTATTTTATAATAAATGTTAATTAATTAATAATAATATAAGACATTTTACAACGGAAAGATTGTCTGTTAAATAACGATTAACATACATTAAAATTATTTAGTTTTATTTAATAATTTAAATGTTAATCATTGTTTACGATGTGGATCAGACGGGGAGTAATGGTATTAAATTAATATAAGAGGTGGAAGTTAATCAATGCGCCAGAACCGATAAACAAATTCCAAGGAAATGAATAAGTGAGTGACCTACAGCTAGGAAAACCGGACGACGACGTAAATTATCTCCAAGGAAATTGTTGCAGGAAGAAGAGAAAAAAAAATTGTTGGACGGATGACATCTACATCCAATATTGGAGTGACGTCTCGTCTCCCTTCATCTAACGTATCAGCAGCAACGCCAGTTATGAGAAAGATCTTAAACATCTCTATCCGTCCGACGATAAAACGGTTTAAGAGAAAATTCGTGGATAAAACGACCCGCATAGAAAGTCGTACGAGCGTGTATAAAGCGCTTAAACTAAAAAAAAAAAAACACTTTTTCCTTTCTTAAACGTTATTGTCTGCTCGGACGAATTTGTAATATATTTTACTTTTGTAAATATTTAAGTATTTAAATTGAAATATTTTTCAAATAAAAGATTATAGTATGGACAAAGGAAAGGACTATTAAATATTTGCCAATTTTTTAAAACGTTGTTGCCTACTTAAGGAGCGGTTTGAAGAATCTGATTTTCAATCCGGTCAGAATTTATTTCTGATAATTCGGGTCGAACATTTTTACCGTGTCCTCATTTAAGTGAGTCGAATCTATGGGAAATTTTGAGCAATTTTAATGGGTAAAATTTAAAGTTTTGTCATTGCGGCTCTCGTAATAGTTTCGCGTGTGACTAAGTCAAATTTTTTATAAAAAAAGTTATTGTTTAAAATTATAGAAAATGGCTTTTCTTAAAACAGTTATTATTATTATTATTTTTTATTTTTTAATTAGGACGAATGACAATTGTTTCAATTTGAATTGACAATATTTTCAATTGTTAGAATTTTTTTTATCGTAAGAAAAACAAAGTGCAACGGATGGAAACGGAAAAGATCTTGTCTCGTGGTTACGAGTGCCGTGGGTTCGAGTACGAGTCGGTTCGGCAATTTTCGTGGGTGTATGTATGAGGCTTGGTTATTTTTAATAAGACGAGAATATATCGCTGAAGAATTTATTACACTCTTAAAAATCGGCTGTAATTTTTTTAAAAAATTTGTATTAAATTTCTTTTACGGCAGATCAATTTTTGACTCTCGATTCTTAAATTGTTATTAAAAATCCTCCTCTAGATAAGTCTGAAAGTAACTTTGTGATAAGGTATTCGTGATGCAAAGATATGTATCCCTGTACTGGTTATCGGCAGTGTTCAAGTTTTTACGTGTTTAAAGCATATTAAACATTCAGATAGCTTTCAGAATCTTACGACTCACTTTTGTTTTTGTATTTTATCCCTTAATACATGCGGCAAACAGTGTCATAAACAACTTTACATCTGTCCAGCGCAAGGTTTTATATTGGGGAAAATAATTATTGGATGCGTATGCAAAAAATATACAAGATCATTCGTACTTGACAAATTGTTTGGTCGTTCTATTTCGAGGCCCTCTTCGTTACCCGTATAACCGTTGCACCCATTGCAGAACATAGTGACGATTCTGTGCGTGCGAATACGTTTGCTTTGGTGCCGTGCCATGCATCGATGTTTTTCGCTCCAGATGCATCGACTCTTCGATCTACTTGAAGAATCGATGCATCTAAAACAAATCGATGTTTGCTACGACTAGTGTTGCCAGTTTGGCGGATTTCGCATCGAATTATGCTAATTTTGTAGAACGGTTGCGGAAAATTTTAGACGCTCGCGGGTTGCGAATTTTCGGGATTTTTTTAAGGGTTTAAGAATACGCGATGCCACGCATGCAGGCATTTGTGACTGTTAAAAGTTATTGATGACGCGCGCCGGCGTGACATACCTTAAGAACTAACGTTTCCCGTTTAAAAAGTATCGTATTTCTAAAATGTGAAAACTATAAAATAATAATAATTCGTTAAAGTACCTATCTACTTTTGTTTAGCAGTGTTAGGTGACAGTTTTATTTATAAAATTGTTCAGAAAATTTATCTGTTTAAAACTTGGTTTGTTTTTTTTACGGCAACGCAACACATGGGCAATTTGCCCGTGGGTAATGCCTCCCGGAAGGTCTTTCTATCCCTGTTTAGGTGTTACTAACGTGAAGAAAATCCGGAAAACTCCACGTGGCCATCCTGTTGGCTAGACGCAAACCTCCGACCAACTACCGGCATTCAGTGCTTTTATATGGGATACTAGTGGGCCATTCAGTTTATCAAAAATTTATGACAATATTTTTGATAAACTGATTGTTGTATATTACAATATTGCTGTATATATTATAAAACACATTATATATTTATGTATAACTGATATAACTTGAGTGATTTATAGCAACTATACAGATCCTTTAAAAATGAGATTTTTTCCAGGATATGTGGTAAAAAATTTAAAAAGTAATGAAAATGAGTTTTATTAAATAAATATATTAGCTATTTTAGTTACTGCCTTACATGTTCCTCCTTCGGCACTTTCCAGAGTCTGACACTAGTTGTCTCGCGATGTTTCAGATTGTTTTAAAAATCCAATGCCAAAGAAATCCTTCGGATTTCGTCTTGGCAATTTTTTCCAGTTATTCAGTTCACATTTTGCTATCATTGCGTTATTGGTTATGTAATTGGATAAAATTTTGGGCTTGGTACTGTACATGCTGTTCGAGGCTTGGTCTGGAAGCGAATGTTTTCACCGTTTCTTTTGTGCTAGGGCCACAGACTTCCTTTCTTGATAATGTAATTGGCCGTGCAGAACTGGAGGACATTTCTAAACTCCACGGTGTAAGCAACATCGTTGGGGAAGATGAGTAAAGCAATGATGCCATTTCCGAGAGAAAAAAGAAACGACTTGTTACCACGTGTTTCGATAGTGCAGAATAATGGCTGATGCTACTCGAATTTATTGGCTGAATAATGCCTGGTGCATGGTAACAATTCGTTATGTGAATTGTTTTTGTCTACAAATCATTTAATTGTAAAAAACAATTTCTTACATCAAGTATGGAAGAAGATATGTTAATTCTAGAAGTATTAGAAAAGGGAAAAACAAAGGCGCAAAGTGTGCTAAGATAGAAGGATTCGTGAAAGAAGTTATACCACATTATACTGATGTTTCTTTTAAAGTCACTTTATACAGAACGGGTGTAGTACAGTTGAAGCAAGTACAGTAGAGCGTCGATTTTCCGAATCAATTGGGGACTGGGGTTGTCCGGATAACTGATATTTCGGATAACTGATTTACGTACGAAAAAATAGTTTAACGTATCCGATGTCGAAATTTTTCTCCGTTGCGTGTCGCTTCGCGTTGAATTTTCGTCGATGTTAAGCCTAACAAAGACTATTGTATCGTTAAAAATTATTTTTTTATTTTCTACAAACAAAATAAATATATTGAAAAATATAAAAATAATAAAAAATTATACTTCAGATGTTAATTTAGTATCAAAAACGTAAAATATTTGAGTAGCTCAAGACATAGACAAAGATTGAAACGCCACAGCACTGGCGAAAATTTAAATTTGCCGACTGGAATTCTTTCGGATGATTGACTTTCGGAAAATCGACGCTCTACTGTACATTAAGAACTGCGATCTCTTTAATTGTAAGTACATTAAGAACTGCGATCTTCATACATAAAATGAAGACGTTTGGTCTCATCTATGGCTGCCATTTTGAAGTTTAAATTTTCTTCCAGTGGTCGCCAGACTTCAACGGCTCTAAGAGCTATTGAAGATCGATGAATCTACAGGACTCAGCAGTCACGTAACTTTGTTGCAAACAGAAAGGATTAGAAACGTTTTATGGCGACACCGTACAGTTTAGAAACATCCTCCTGCATAGGTAGCTCTGACTTGAGCTTGACGTTTCACTTCTTCACACTTGATTACACGAGCATCGGTACTCTGAGAAACATTCATTCCAGATTTATTTAGTTCTTTTACTAAGCACAGAATTGAAAATCCTCCTTCGGAAAGACATTTTATACGAATTTAGCTTTCTGTTACGCTTTTCTCGGGCATTTTAGAAGACTGAATAGTAAAAATCTGTAAACAAAACTTCCTTTCTATAGTAACCAATATGAACTTGCGAAAAGTGCGGGATTTTAAAATTATAGCCCACGGTGTTTAAATCAAAACATTCTGAAAAAAAAAACACTCTACGTAGTTTATACAGTTAAGTAACAAGTAAAATACAATCAACCCCCCTATAACACCGTTGATTATTCCGTTTTATATGAATTCCATGTTGTACGAGTCACTTAGATTTTACACATACGTGAGCAGTTCACAGTCCGGCACACGTATTTGTAAAATGTAAGTGACTCGTACAACATGGAATTCATATAAAACGGAATAATCAACAGTGTTATAGGGGGTGTAATTTATCAAAATGTTTGGATTATTAACAATCGAATTTAAATTTTAACACGTTTTGACAATTTGACTTATAATTGACACTGTATTTTTTAAAGATTTTTCTAAATTTCTCAAATTATTTCTATAATAAGCGTAATAGATAGGCCTAATTACGGGAGTTCGAATGATTGAATTTAGTATTATCGAGTTTGAAACGATTGATAATCCTTAACACAAATAAGAGTAACGAAACAGTTTTCGACTCTACGACAGATAATTAAATAAATGAAATCTGTAGATGTATTTGCATACATTTCTTTAAAATTCCGAACGTCTTAATGATGGAATGGATCTCCGATTTCCTGCAATTATTTGAGTATAATTTCGCATAATTACATCTGAAGAATATTTGAGTCGTCCTTATGCAAAATTATAAGCAAATTGTTCTTTGAGAACCCCGAAAGAAAATTTGATTTTTAAATTTTTATAAGCAATAATTTTACTTCGAAATAAGGCAAAATTTTCTTCGGGTATTCTAAGCAGTAAATACTGTAAGATGCTAAGTAAAATTTGTCTTATTGCACCTTTCGTGCAAAATTCGCTCATATAAAAAGTTAATATTCAAATTTTCGCTATTTTAAATGTAATTCTTTTAACGTCGGTATCAAATTTTATGTAAAATTTATTTAAGAGGGTGCAATAAAAACAATTCAAAGTAGAACGAAACCGATTATAAAAGGCAAACTCTTTGGAACGAAACCGAGTGGATAATAAAATATTTCTATCGAATTTATGTTTCGTCACTGTAAAGTGTTATTGATACAGTGTTGTTTATCCTATAACTTTCCTCGATGATGTAATCCCAAGAGAAAGATCTGGACAACATTCATCAATCAAACAACCTCACTATCCAAATCAGCTTAACATCAATTGATTATTTTATGACGTTACTTAACGATTTCTGTTAACTTGCAGATATGCAAATATAACGTACTTTACGTAAAATTACTAAGAGTAATATATATTTTAAATATGTTTTTAAATATATATATATATACTATTTGCAGACGAGCCATTCCATTATTCTGCCTTTCGACTCGCATTGGTGATCTGTACCTTATATTGAATACAGTAAAGGTTTATGTAAAGTCACAGGATTCATACATAATCTACTTGACTATCGATAATCAATAGAAAACGTCGAATGCCTTTTAGAATATATATTTATATTTATATTCAATATATATATCGAATATAAATATATCTAAAACAGAAATAAAATCTAAAACAAAATAAGTTACTGTATATGTATGTATATAAGCCTATTGTTTCTTGTTCTAGAGACTTCTCTTTCATTTATTTTGTTCGGTGATTTATTTTATAAGAACAGATCTTTTACTGATTTAGTAATTTAATTAGATCTTCGATTGTTGGTGAAGCTATTTTGATAGATATTCAATTGGTACAGAGGTCAATGGTTACCGTAGTTGTTTCTAGTTTACAATTTATCCGGATATTCAATTGTTTTTTCTTCTTTTTGTGTGTTTGTTTAACTTGTTCGATAGCTACTGCGATTGTTTTTCTACATATTCCGTAGTCAATATAAATTTTTTAAAATATTCGATTTACTGTATGTTTAATAGTTAATAATATCACTTTTTAGATGTTTAAATTGCTGAACAGTTTATATAATTAATTTTTATAGCTGTTCGACGATCTTAGATTGTTTATACACTAATTTATTTTACAAATAAAGATTTAATATATTTTATATGTGTGTGTTGTAATTTAACTAGATGTTCAAAGATTCGTACAATAATTGTTTTAGATAATTGACTTTTGTAGATTTTTAATGGTTAATTAATATAATGACTAATGCAGTTATTATTATTATTTTTTTTCTAGAAGTTCAGTTTAAAGATTCCCCACGCACGTACAAGTGGAGATAGATGGTAATTCAAAGAACAATCGAATTGATTGGCTTATTTTTGACAGGATCTATCCAAAGATATCGAAAATTTGGACATTAATAGAAAATAAAAATAATCTTCGAGTTTAGGAAAATCGATTTATTTTCTTTAGCGTTTTTCTTCTTCGAATATTTTATTTAAACGAATCTAATCTGGAATTTCATTAGGTTTTTAATCTTTTTTCTCTAATTAAATTAATTTATATAATAAATGTTCAGTTGACACAATAAGTTCGAGTAGTACAAATGTTGTTAAATGCATTCGTTTAATATAAACTTTTAATACTACAAAGTTTGTAAACACATTTCTTGATCTTAGTACAAACGTTTTCTGTAAGAATTTCTAAATAAACGTTTGCATTTTTTGCTTTAGAGATATTGACACGGTCAACAGAATTGTAAAAATGCTTTTGATAGTAAAACATAAGATTTTAAGTTATAAGAAGCAGAGCCTTCGAGTGCTTATACACTGTCCGGACACAGAGCTGGCCCGTTTTGTTCCTTAGCGGACCATTTGCCATTTTTGTTTTGGACAAATAAATACGTTGAATGCTTCTTTTAATAAAGAAAGAGTCGTAAAGATTTTATTTTTTGCTAGTAAAGATAGCATTAATTTATAGGGGTTGGAACAGGGAAACAACCCCCAACCACTTCCTCTCTCGATGGCCCTGATAACAGAGCCTTGACATGCAAAGATTTGCAGCGCTCTTTCTTATATAGGTTGATTTAATGTAAAGCTGATAGCGAAAGATATAGGATTTATCTAGTATCGAATTCTGAATACTGAATCAATTGACTAGCCTGCTATACTGATCATATTTGTACTGTATCGACTACAAACTTATTTGTGCTTGTCTGAAGCCCCCCAAAAAAGCCCAAAATTCTAAAAATTAAAACTTAAAACTCCATTCGATTGGTGCAAACACTGTTAATACACACTTTTGAACAATACAAAACAGTTCGTGCCTGCTAACGTTTATACAGTTCAAAAACATGTATAACAAACGTTTAAAATACTTCAGTACATACAATGTTTATTTTTAAAAAATGTTTTTAAACATTAGAATAATACAAACATGGTTAACACAGAACACGGAACAAATAACACTAATAAAATAGAAACGTTAACACAGTAGCTTGTGTAAAATAAACATCATTAACACAGAACGAACGTCATTAAATAGAACTCATGACCGATGCACAAACAACAAATATTTTACATGAGAAAATCTTGAGGCATCTAATGGTAAAATGCCAATTTCACTTTTACTTTTACAACATTGACCTCATTATTAATCTTTTTTTTTTAATTTTGATTTTTTTAGAAATTAAAAAAAAATCAGGAAAAAAGAAATGAGTTTGAAAAGCCAAACAGCCGATACCATTAAAAATATATGGCTCTGTAACCAAAATTCCATTTTACAAGATAATTGTAACGGTAAGTATCTTGTAGATTAGTTGATGGTTTTGATGGGGTTTTTTTTTTTTGAATTTCTCTATTACTTTATCTGAAAAAATTTATAAAAAAGGTAAATGAGAAAACGTGTTTTTTACTGGTTGTTTATTTCTATAAAAGAGCCTGCGGGTTGTCGAATTTTAATGAAGTTTAAACCCATTTCCATTTTATCTCCGTTGACTTTTAAAGGAATCGACTCGTCACGCAATCTTTTTCTCACCACATTTCTTTGAATTTTTTGAATTGCATTTGATTATTATAAAAATTTCTTTTAAATTTTGTACAAAGGACACCTCGCCTAACTTTATTTTTTTTATTAAAGACAATTTATATACTTTTTTATTATTTCAATTTTAAATATTTCATTAATGATATTAACGTAAAAACATACAGTAGAATCCCGATTATCCGAGACAAATCCATAAGTGTATAGAACCTACGCTACTTTTCTTGTACTGCAATTCATACAGTAAAGTTTAAAACGATAACACGTGTTCAAAATAGTTTGTTTCTGTTATCTCTTATCATTTAACTTCAATGTGAGACAAATCATTAAAATGTAATTACAATAATACACATTGTTATTCTTATTGTACGGTACATGATTAAATTCACTAAGGGTATAAAAATAAGTTTAAAAGTGTCGTACTTGTATGGAACAACACTTTTACATTCGTAATTTTTAGTCTGAAATGGTCTGTTTTATCCGAATTTCCGGTTATCCGTGGATCCACGTTATCTCGGATAATCGGGCTTTTACTGTATTAAGATGTATTTTTTTTTTTTAAAACAATTTATTGTAAAAAAATTTGAAAAATTAAGCAGTTTTTTTTTCAATTTTCAAATAAACTTAAGCACGAAACGAGTGTTTCTACGCGATTTAGTTTCTCTTCTTTTAGATTTTAACGCCTGTCTAAATGTCTGTAAAAGACGTGTGAAATTTTACCAAAAAGTTTTTTCACGAATGAAAGGAAAAGTAAAATATAAATTGTAAAGAAGTCTTTTTTTTTTTTTTAGTTTTTGTTTTACATATTTTTAATTGAATAAGGAAATGGCAGGGAAAGGAAAAGCGAATGATGGATATGGAAAGAGCATTAGATCAAACACTGGATCTATAAAATTTATAGAGAATTTTTTTGATTTCTTCTCTACAAATGTATTTATAACGTTGCTACGATCGATATTATTGAAAATATCTTTGCTGAATGCATGAAAATGAGAATAAAAAACACGACTTTCGACATCAAACAAAGTGATGTTAAGATGGCTCCGGTTAAAAAAAAGAATCTATTTAAATGATTCTGTTAAATATTCCTGTCTAAAATCCAGTTAAAGAACGAAATTTGATCATTTAAACAAATAAATTTAAGTTTTTCAAATGCTTGAATTTTATTTTGTTTATTTAAATTTCACGAAATTGGCAAAAAAAAAAATCTTAGAAAATTTTGTACGCCATCGAAACTTCACCAAAATTAAATTATTTTACAAAAATTAGCATTAAAATTATAAAAAAAAACAAATATTTTATTCTTTTAACGGGGCTGTAATTAAAGTTCTTCTTCTTCTTAGAGTTTATTTACAGGAAAACATGTTAAAATTATTTTGATTAATTTATAATATTTAATACAATTTAACATAATATGTTAAATTGTATTAAATTAGTATATATTATATACTAGCATGTAATATGTTTTAAATATTAAATTATGAATTAATATAAATTAAAATGTAGAAATAATAATAATAATTAAGAATATTTTATAATTATGGATAAATAAATTTTTACTAGATTTAATCACAATTATTATTAATTTAAAAAAAAAACCTTTGAAATTCACCGATTCTACAACGTACGGAGTAAACCAAAAGTCAGTTAACTTCAGTAAATACCAAATCGACATTGTATTCAAATATTCAATCATTTTATCACGTTTCTATCGATTCCGAGCTTGCCACTCGCCGAGGACGTAAAACCACCGAATTCCAAGGAGGTTTTTCGGGTTTTCTTCCGAAAAACCCCACTCGACAGATCACCCACGTCCCGTCTATCAATCCAATCGAATTTATTTAAACAATTCAGTAAAAAGGAAACCCTCTAAATTCGGTTTAATGTTCTCTATAACAATCTCAAACATAAAACACGCGGTTAACTGACTTTTAAACTAAATTGTTGGCTGTGATAATTTAAAAAAGGTAGGAAAATAACTATAAATTACAATACTGAAATAAGAAAGTTATATTTTAATTAAATTATAATGTAAAATTAACTTTAAAACCTTCAACGTAACGTTTCAGCTACAGAAAATTGCGAAGAAAACTGGACGGATGCGAATTTTACACAGTGTCTTTGGAACAACACTGGAGTAAGTAAATACGGGATGATTCAAAAGTCGGTTAACCGTTTTCGAGTTAAGTTAAAATTTATAAATTTACTTTCTTTTTTATATAAAATCTTTTAGGAAGAAGTGACAAATTTGTCGGAATTGTACGAAATGATCAGAAAATTAACAATTTCTCCTTACGGTAATCCACAAGTAGAGAAAGTTTTTACCGAATGTATCCGGACAATTTTAACAATACCAAAACCGAACGACGGTATAAAAATACTTCAATCGAAAAACCAGAATTTTGTAAATATTTAAAATATAATTTTTATTCGAAATTTTAAAATTTTTACAGGTAGACTTTACTGTAGTCGAACCTTTGATGGTTGGGGTTGTTGGAACGATACTTTGGCAGGAAGCGTAGCTTATACACCTTGTCCAAATTTCGTACCGGGATTTTTAAGTGGTAGTAAGTAAAATATATGAATTTTGATACTTTTTTTATTTTATTACACGGCTTTAACTCTACTATTAAATTGCAGAATACGCTCATAAAGTTTGCAATAAAGACGGAAGTTGGTACAGACATCCAGATACGAACAAAACTTGGTCCAATTACACGACTTGCATCGATCACGAAGACTTATCTGTAAGTCTCCAGGTTTTTTAAACACACAACAAAAGTATAGTCTCGTTGAAAAAAGGTAATATATCCATACACGTTGACGGTTTCCTTTTGTAAGGAAGTAGTAAAGGAATTTATAGAAGTAAGGAAATCGTTAGCTTACTCAATCGACTGAAAATGTCGTAAAAGTTTCATTAGGTCGTAGACTAAACGGAAAATGAAAAAAAATACAATATTATATCACTTTAATTTTAAAATAAGAGTTATATGTGGGGGGGGTTCATTTTAATCAGCCGCCGGAATTGAAAAATACGCATTCCTCAAAATGTCCATTAAGATAAAAATGTTAGACTTCGAGGAGATCGTGAGATGGCGCTACTGGTTTCGTCATAGATGGCGCCGTAATGGAAAACACCCATTACGCGCCACCTATGACGAAACCAGTAGCGCCATCTCACGATCTCCTCGAAGTCTAACATTTTTATCTTAATGAACATTTTGAGGAATGCGTATTTTTCAATTCCGGCGGCTGATTAAAATGATTAAACGAGGTCAACTTCACTTTCTTAAGTGGGAACTGTCATTTTTATCGCATATTACGATTCTATGTAAAAAACGAATAGCTTTCATCCAAAACATTTTTTCTCAAAGATGCATACTAATCGGAATTAACCAGTGTTTGAAGTTTTACGAGGCCGCCACACAAAGTGCGACTCGTACAAACATACCGCGAAACATGTTACTAAAAACCACGATACATTTCTAACGAAGAACCGACTGCATTCGGGAAAACGAAAATGTTTTTGAACATCGTTTCCAATGGAAGAAAAACTACAAAAGGCAAGGGCTTGTTAATTAACGTAAAAAACGTATCCAGAAAATTTAAGGAGATTTCTAACGTAGCTCGAGGAATATTAGAAATCAAACGAGATCCACGTCTTCTCTTTATCAGAAGCTCCATGTCTTTAACGCAGTATGGCAAGAATTTTTCTATCGGTTTGTTATATGAAGAAAAAGAAGGATTTCGCCAAATAATAATAGCTTTATAGTAACTTTTTAAGAATATTTATTTCTTTTTTAAATGAATTTCACAGACATCTACACACGCCCGTACATAGCCTATAATGTAACAGCCGCGTAAAAGTTCAAATGATTAAAGTTAACCACCTTGTATGTATGCAGTAATAATAAGAGTAAATTTTAAAAACGTTTAATTTTATTTCTTTAAATCGAGGGTTCAAACCCGGATAATAACTTCTGATATTTTATTCCTCTGAATTTAAGGTGTTTCCGACAGAGTGTCCTCGATTTTTCTATTTCTCTAATGTTCGTATTCTCAATCGAGGATTACGAATTAGAGTTAGAAGTTAATCGATAAGCGCTGAGTACTAAAAGTAAAGCGAATGATAATCGGTTAACTTCTAAACCCTTCATATCCGGTTGTAAATAGGAGATTTCCAACCTGATTTATAGAAATAAAATCGAGAAAATGACTTTTAACTGTTTTTCAGAGATCGATCGAATTGTCTGTAAATGATTTCACATTTTAGGGATCGGTCGATTTATCTACGGGTTAATTACTAGGATAAGTTTGAAAGTTATTTTATTATACTGTATTTAAAAGTATGGATTATATAATGATAAAGAAATTGGCGAATTAAATCCGAATCTAGAAAGGGTTTGATATAGAAAAGGTGTAGAAAATGACACGAGCCTTAATTATTACGTTAAGTTTTGTACTTTGAAATATATGTTATATCGGTGATATCTATTTAAATTCGTAATTTTTCAAAGTAAACACTTTTAAATAAATCTCTAATTAGGTTTACGAATCGACAGAATCAATAAAATTTATAATTTTTGGGAGGATATTACGGCAATACGATGATTAGCAAACACGCTGAAAGTCTATATCTTAGCAACGTAAATTCGATGTAAGGGTATTGCGTGGTTAAAAAAAAAAGAATAAATTTTATTTTTATTTTGTAATGATTCTAAACTCTACGGAGATAATTTGTTTCAAAGAGGACGAGAAATGTCTGAAGACAAATGTTCCTTAAAGTGAAAACTAGAGGTGACGGTACCAAAAACAAATTCATTCCCTGGAGAGGAACAAAGTTTCGATCTAATTAGCGAGAATAAACACGGTGTTTTAGAAAAGAAATTTTGTTTTAAAACAGTTTTAACGACTCGTAGTGGCAAGATAAATTATGACACTTAACAACGTAGTATTATTTTGGAGTAGACTATACTTTAATACTTTTAATTCCAATTTAAATAATAATATATATTTAAAGAAAAATTTTTAAATACTTTTTAAATTAAAATTAATAATACTTTTTTTTAATTTTTAGTATTATTCATATGATAAACTTAGTAAAATTTCTTAATTTTTTTGCTTTGTTCTTCAGTTCCGACAGCAGATCAATACGTTGTATGTTATCGGATATTCGTTGTCTCTGGTAGCATTATTGGTATCTTTGTTCATTTTTTGCTATTTCAGGTAAGAAATATATTTAATTTAAATATATTAAGCTTTTTTTTCGAGAATTTAATCAATAAATACGAAAAATATTTTCAAAATTTACGTTGTCTTAGAGCACTTCAGTGCAAGAGGACGACCATACATAAAAATCTCTTTCTTTCGTTTTTGATTAATAACGTGTTTTGGATTATTTGGTATCTTCAAGTGGTGCAAAAACCTGACATTCTAGTATCGAACGAGGTGAGTTATTATTATTTTTTTTGCGAAGGATTAAGTTAAATATTTTCGCATAGAATTCACTTAAATCCCTTCTTAAATAGGCGTGGTGTCAAATTTTACACGTCATCGTACACTACTTTATGGTGTCCAACTATTTTTGGATGTTTTGCGAAGGTTTATATTTGCACACGATTCTTGTTATCGCATTCGTTTCCGAATCCAGGCTGATGAAATGGTTCTATTTCTTGGGATGGGGTGAGTTTATCCCTTTTTTTGTTATATTTATATATCGTAAACTAACTTATTTTCCTTTAAAACAAAAATATTTTATATTATGCGTCGACGGACGTACTGTACAGTACGTGGAATCAATTACATAATTACTTCTTATTACTCGTTAGGGATTCCTCTTCTATTAACCATCCTCTATGCTATTTTACGAGGTCTTATATCGACGTCAGTAGCTTAGTAAGTTTATAAATTATACCGGATTTAATATATATATATATATATCGTCTTATAAATATAAAATAAACCCCGTTTACTTTAGCTGTTGGATCGAAGAAAGTATATATCTATGGATTCTTTCCGGACCCGTCTGCGCTTCGATGTTGGTAAATATTATAGAAGTTTTTAATGTTAATTAAATTTATATACAAATATTCATTTTTATATATAATTTTAAAAAATATTACAGCTCAATTTAATATTTTTAATCAACATTATTCGGGTGCTGCTTTCAAAATTACATTCCGTAAATTCTCCGGCTAATAATCAAACCAGGTAAATTTATAGATTTCTTTTTAACTTTAGAAGAATATTTTACGACTTTTTTTAAATAATATTTTTATAAATTATTTTTCTGGAAGGAAGGCCGTTCGAGCTACGGTCATACTCATTCCTCTTTTGGGATTACATTACTTGCTGACACCGTTCAGACCGGTGCAAGGATCTTCGGGAGAGGTAGTATACGAAGTGATATCGGCAACCGCCACATCTTTACAAGTAAGGCAAAAAATATAGTAAGAAAGATTTAAAAATTTAAATAATACGTACATAAAAATACGGCGTAATTTATATCTTAAAGGGTTTTTGCGTTTCTCTCCTGTTTTGTTTCTTCAACGGCGAGGTAAGTTAAGAAAACCAGGTACGTCTTTAAGTAACTTCCGTATAAATCGACGTAAATAATTTTATTTAAATTTAAAAAGATATTTATTTCATTTTTACAATGTTTATTCGGTCTACACGGCAAAGATTAAACGAAATTCGTACGACGAAAATCGATAGGCCATAGCGTTTAATCCGTCGAACGGGACGGGGCGTGGTTTTGTCCATGTTACTAACGTCGTACGAATAACTTATACGTCGAAGAAGACGGAAGAGTTTGGAACGGACAAATAAATTTTTCCTCCGTTTGTATTTTTTTCTTATTTTTCCCGTAGGTGACCACGGTTATAAGGAAAAAATGGAGAGATCTGAGGACGGTCAGACAGACGAGCAAAAGAATAACTCGCGCCACCACAGTGTCCGTAGGTAAACCTTGCGCTACCCCACCTAAAACATTTGGATTTTCTCGAATTTCCAGGTAACCGGTAAATTGGTCAGAACGTAAAAAAAAAAAAAAAAAAAACCAATCGTTTCTACGAATTTTTTCGAGTCGAGCTAGCAAATTATTGGAAAATTCTATAAAAATATACCGAGGAAAATTGGAATATTTTTCGTATTTTTCACTCTCCTTTCCACTATAGAAGTCGGTTTACTCGGGCCGGCAACGTTATTCGCTTCATCCTTTAACGGTGACTCAATATATTTAATAAGAACGACCGCACTTTCGACCTTTAACCCAGTAATTAATTAATTGGTTGTGGAAGGAAAGATCCGTATTTTTAGTCGTTCTTTCTGCGTGGTGTTAACTTTATTGACAACTTGCGTAAGACGTATTGGGGTCCCGGATATACGTGTTTTTTGTCCGGCGCCATATACCATTCCGTTATAACGTCATCTGATATACGACAGAGTAACCAAACTGTAAATGAAGAAAAGCGTAAATTTAGAGTGACTCGACTGATGAAGGGATACAGTGTAAGTAAATTTTAAAACAGAATAAAACAATTGGACAATTACAAAAACAAAGAAAAAATGACCACACAGCACTTTAGAAGTGATGCTATGCAATGGTGAATAAAACAATAATAAAACGTACATTTTGGTCAGGATAACGATACAGCGACCAAGTGTTTTAGTTTGTTTTATCCGTTTAACCATCAAATGCAGAGTATAAACATGTATAAAGTTTTAAATACTAAACTTAATTAAATCAATTTTAAATATTGAAAGCCGATTCCGACAAACTATTAATAGTTTATATATTATTTTTTTTAAATAAACGTCTACCTAATTAAACTTCTGGCGATAGATATCAACGGTGAATTTTACTAATTAAATAAATTAAATATTTAATTATTTTAATTATTTAATTAGGTGAAAATAAATAGATATTAATAGTCTCCTTATATTTTATAAATATTAATAAAATAATAGATTTCTCCAAACGTATCCAAGAAGTAAACAGGGGTTGGTTTCCCATAGACAGTCCTCCTCCTCTCTTTGTATTTTATCGGAGACGGTAGATTTTTAAACGATTCTACAGCCCTGCTTCGAATCTACACTGCCTGTCAAAAGTTAACGAGAATTATGTTTTAATTGTTAATTCTAAAAACGTTTTAAACGTTATTTAAATCGCAAAGAAGAGTAACTTTTCACTTAGTAAATTAACTTAATTAAAGTTTATCGAACGGACTAAAAGTTTATAATTTAATATAAAAAAATCTACCTTAATTAGAAAAATTACATTAAAAAGGAGGATGTCTTAAATTAGTCATTTCTTTTCTCGATAGTTTCTGCAGAGAACCTCATCGGACGATGGAACAGGAAGGACAATTTATTCGAAGTGTGCATCTTCACAAATGTGAATTCGGTTGAAAGACTTAAAAACTTCTTTTTTCTGATGAATTATGCGACCGAAAAATTCTCTACGACGAGGGAAAAGTTTCTAAATTGCCAAACTAATCATTTTATCGTCTGGTAAAACTGTACGAGGATCCAAAAATTCACCATTAGCACAAATTCTTATCTTTTATCGGGTCAAAAGTATTTTTTATAAGTGTAATTAACATCGGATTCTAATGAATATTAATTTAAGCTTAAATTCTAAGGGGGGAAAAATATGTGTGTGTTATCGATTTGAAATTTTGATTTACTGTCGATATTAAATATATTGTCTTGTTTGATTTAAACTATACAAATGGTTAATAATTTGTTTATATTACCGTTTAAATTATTAATAAAGTATTTAACACAAATCGTCTCCTCGTTATGAGATAACGTTCAATTTAATACAAAATACTGTACATAAATATGTAGGAATGACAGCGAGATTGGGATCGATCGTGGTTCCTAGAGAAAAGAACCAGATTACCTATATATTAACATCCGATTTGTATCGTAAGTCGTGTTATTTGAATACAAAAATTTCCCTCGAACGGAGTTAGATACACAACTGGCACGACTCTATTGCTAACAGGAAAAGTATGATGTACAGGGAAAAAACACTACTACATTCCACGTAGGCAAATGTTATGTGCTACCTGTCGCAGTAATGGAGTATGGCGCCATATATTTCGCACTATATCATTGTCGCAGTAATTCAGTGACTATAATACGAGTATAGAATATATTTTTAAAAAATTATAGTTAATTACTTTGTTAACTTTTTTGCCAGTAGATGGCGCGACGTGTAACAAAAATTGACTAAATAAAAATTAATTGATTTATAGAAATACTTAGATATTTTGAGGAGGGACGTACAGCATGATCAAAGTTAGAAGTATTTGAAAGTAACTACCGAGTTTCGTAGCAATTGGTCGAACGGCCTTGTAGTGTATAGCGAACGAACGAACAAACATCCTCGTTTATATACATAGAAGAATATATAGTGTAGATTTAATTTTCATTTTAAAACACATTTTTTAAACTGTTTCCATCCTGTGTGGGTGGTAACAAAGCCTTTTTATCAAAACCATTACGGTTTCGGTCAAGCACAATGGGGCAGCCGTATGATGATGGAGGAGCCAGACGTATCTGAAATGGTCTGCCCATGAAATATTTCCTAAGGTTTCTCGACTGGTCCAGATTCGATCCCCTAGAGAGCTGTACTGTCACCTTAACCCTCTGCCATCCGTCCTTGAAAAATTACGTAAAGAAAGTCAACAATTGATTAACAATATTTCTATTTTTCGACAATAAGTAGTATTCGAAGCATTATTTATTTTTCTTTGTTAGCAGGAAAAGAGAAGATAGGCATTCGCACAGTTCGGGTTTCAAAGTAAGGAGAACTTCTAACAGTGAGTAAATTATCTAATTATACAAAGAAGAAAATAATGGCCGTTTTTCAGATCGCCCGCACTAGAATCAACACGGAAATGAATGAGACACCGCCAATTCTAACGTTGGTTGATGGCAGTAATGTTATGTACTCTGAAGTTTAACTAAAAGTTCTATAGAACGTGATTAACACACTTTCTATTGAAGACCCAAAGGCTTTTATATGGTATGGTCTGAAAGATTAAAATATACACTTGTACTCTATTTTCAGGTTAGTTTTGACATTTCGTTTTAAAAAACAATTTACGATTGGTAACAAAGGTTTTCTCTTCTGTAGAGAACATGACGACTGACAGATCGTCATTTGGGTGTTGAAAGACCTTTGGGATATAAATTGATGTTCAGTTTGAGGACGAGAGACTCTTTGATCTACATCAGTTATATATAGGCCTACGTTTTTATATTAGTTTTATTTACATTTTTAGTGTAATCTTTTATTCGTCGCTTTATTTATTTTAAATTGAGAAATTTTTATGAGAATTCCTCCAAAAAAAGATTTGATTAAAATAACATAATAATTGGATTTTTTGCCATCGATTTCAGTTTAATGAATTAATCGAATAGCAACGAATATCCAGTTTTACTCCCCGATTGTTATTCTGTCAAGCAATCGGGGTCAGTTTCTGGAAATAAAAAAAAATCTACCACAAAATGACGTGGCTTTGTGGCTTAATGTGTGAAAATTATATAAGATTTTCCACAGACTAAGTACACCGAACAGAAGTATTTGGCAAGTCAACATTTATCAAAAACGTGTATAATCTAAAAATAATAATCTATATACTGTATATACTAGCAGATAAGCCCGGTGTTGGTCAGGCATAAAGTAACGATATCGAAGATTAAGATTATTAGGTTATAAAACTATACTTTTAAAAATTTTTTCTGTAATACTGTTGATAATACTGACTCGAGACACCTGATTTACCTTTTCGTTAAAAATCTAAATGGAATTTTCCAACGATTGGACTTCGACCGAGAAATCCATCTCAGGCATCCCGTATCGTCGTTTTACTTAAATCCGTAACATTTAAGCGGCGGGCCTGATCATCAGAAATTAATCCATAAATCGGCTTCATTTACTTTGAAAATATCCGTCAGAATCTTTAAGAAATTCATCAGAATGCCTATAAGTACGTGGGACGTATGTTCTTGTAAATAACGAGTTTATAAAAAAAATATTAGTATTAGTTTGATTCATTTGCATACGTCAATGCGACACGTGGGCGATCTTCTCAGGGGAATTATTCCTGGGAAGAGTTTTATGGGGAAACTATCCCCTATTTAGGTGCTACTAACTTGAAGAAAACCCGGAAAACTCTACGTGCTCAGCCCGTTTGCAATGTGCGAACCCACGACGAACTACCAATGTACCAGTTTTGATATCACGCAGGATGGTCTACTTCGCGCTATATCAATGTCGCAGAAATTAAGTGAATATAATATTTGTTTTGTTTTTTGAAATGATATATTTTTTGTATGAATTATATATAGTTTATTATTTTAAAAATTTGCCACTACATGACGCTACATCTAAATCCAGCAAATTAAAAGTAAATAAAAAATAATTAATATGTGGAAATCCAATGAATATTTTGGGATAGTATATATGACGTTATCTAAGTTAATGGTATTTTCAAAGAACTAACGAGTTTCTTAGCAATTGGTCGAACGGTCTAGGAGTACATAGCGAACAAACAAACAAATAAGCAAACATTCTTATTTATAGATATAGATTTAACGGTTACAATTACGCCTTATTAGTTTATGGTGTGGTAAAATTACTAGGAGAGGCCAGCGATCATCTAGGCAAGGGGACCCTGCCAAATCTTAATCCGCCCCCATTACTAATCTAAAGAGTTTTGTTGTAGAATGCCAGAAAGTAAAATTTTCAGGAATTTAATGTTTTTGGTAAATGTAATATGAGAAGGGTAATTTTGTACTATCAAGAAATTTCTATATTTATGTAATATCCTTTAATAGTTAATCTTTTATATGGTATGTTTGAAGAAATTATTAAAAACAAATAAAAAAAAGAGAAAAAACTAGAGCTGAAAGAAAAGAGATTAAGATGGATAGATGAAAGGAAAAAAAGAGAAGAATGACGAAGAAATCACAAAAAAAAAACGGCAGCGAAGTTGAGAAACTTTATCTAAGGTTGATTTTTACCAGACAATAAAAGAAGCAACTATAACCTATTAATACATCCATTTGGCTTAAAGATAAATATTTTAGAAATTTAAATAGAGATAGTAAAATTTATAAATTCTTAATTAAATTCTAGAGCCTAAATTCAGTTTCCTTAGGTTTTGAGGAGAAACTAGATTTAAGGTTTTAGGATTGTTATGTGAACTGGGGTTACAAAAACTGGAGAAAAGCAGTCTTAATGATTTCAAAGAGAATATCGTATATTTTAAAAGATATATGGACGATGTTGTTTGTATTATTTGGAAAAATAAAAAAAGAGTTAGTGAATTTCTAGATAAGATTAATAGTAACAAGATAGGGCTGAAACTAAAATGAAAAAAAAGAGTTCATTAAATATACATTTTTCAAAGATATAAATATCGAATTTAAAAAGAGGCAATTTAGTCACCTGCGTATACGTTACAGCAACACATAGCTCACTCTACATTCCATCTAATTCGTGTGACCCTTATTGATACAAACTGGCAGCATTCCGGGTCCTGGTTAGTGTTACAATATGTACTAGTGGGACCCCAGCAGTCGTCCATCGTCAGTCGTAGAGCACACCACGTGTGTCTCCTCTTGTAAAGTGTTTAGTTGTATTACATTAGGTTTGCTAGTCGTCTTAATAGTGCAGTATACAACATATAACAGTTAGAAGAGCATGTTTGTATTGTATCAATAGAAATGCACATGACAGACTGAAGAAACTTGGTAGAATTCATGAAATGGTCAAAATCCTGGGATACAAAACTAGTACAACAGGACTGATTAGAAGTTATAAAGGAAGCAAGCAAAGACTCAAAACAGTAGACTTAATACCACCACAATGTTTACTTTTAATAAGAACATAAACATCATGAAAGAAATGGCAGAGCATAAAGGCTCTAA
The DNA here is from genome assembly GCF_000671375.1 of Centruroides sculpturatus. NCBI lineage: Eukaryota > Metazoa > Arthropoda > Arachnida > Scorpiones > Buthidae > Centruroides > Centruroides sculpturatus. The sequence goes on along the minus strand of NW_019384414.1, from coordinate 986,469 downwards.
AAAAAGCGCCAAATATTTACAATATATTGAAGATTGACAAAGATATGTTAAAGAAGAGAGAAAGCAAGCGTGTGCAAAATATCGCATGAAAACAAGCAATTAGAAATAAAGAATAATTATATTGGAGTGATGGAGTGACCAAAAGAAATGTGAGTTATCTTTAAAAGGATTAATATAGTGTAAAAAGGGGCATTTGCAGTACAGTATTATTCCAGATGTCACAAGCTGAAGGCTTTACAGTAAAATGGAATAAGACCAAAAAAATATAGTATACCCTGTATATATGCATATATATTATATTTTTTGAATGAGATATACAAAGTATATATATTTACGTCATTTCTGTTCTAAACAAGCTCCGCATTTTTAAAATTTAAAAATTATTCGATTCCGTTCGTCGAATCGCACAGATTTTGACTTAGGTCATTAGATTTGCCTTCTTTTTTTTCAAAATTAAATAATTCGAGAAAAGAATATTGAATTCTATTTACCGAAGAATAAACGAAGGTGAGTCCAGTTATCGATAAAAATAATTTTTGATTTTTTACTTTAAATAACTAATTATATAGAATTAATACGATAGACTACAGCAGATATCCACATTTACGACTCTTGATTCTAAAAACAAAGTAAAAAAATGCGATTCAAAACATTTATTAATTAAACTCATAAATTAAAGTCGATGGAAATCTTTGAAAGAAACAAAAATATAGATTCCGTTAAAATGTTGATAACTATATGTATTCGAACCCGGAATCGTAAGAAAAATCAAGACGACGGTAAGATTTACTCTCCGAATGAGGGAGTGGCGACCCCCCAAAGTGTAGCCTCCCCGTGCGAACAAAAAAGTCAAAGGAACCATACCCCTACGCGCGACCCTTCACGAGATATAGCCCTCCGAAAATTATGATACCAACGTAATAAAATATTAGAGTTCGATTGACAACGGTTCCTTTAATTAATTGGCTCTTCCAAACACAGATTAACTCGTTCGAAACTTACCCTAAACAGCCCGGTGTCGATAAACATGTGATAAAACTACCGAATACCGATAGTCGGTGAGGAATAAAGCCCCAACGATGGGTGCGATGCATGTTTTTCAGATTTTCACGTTTCTGACACCTAACTAGGGGGTTTTTCCTCGTAGAAAGTCCACCCAGAAAACACTACCCATCCCTATATCACTTGCGCGTGCCAAAAATAAAAAATTCGGGAAAATATATTTCATTGTTTGAAAAATATTATATACGGAATAGTACAGAAACGATTTTGTGCACAATATAAGCTACTTATAATAAAATTACGATAAATTTACTCTCTCTGTATAAAATACAGTACTTAGAAAATAATCGTCGCGACACTTTCTTCTTTTAAGGGGGAACGGTGGCACGGGAAATCGACGGAATCGTCAATACATGTGTATTTTAACATCGCCCGTGGGCCCTAAGAAGGCCTATTTTTATCCAACCCGTTACGGGCACAGTACGAAAGGATAATCTGGGATGGGGCCTGACCTGTTTGCACAGACAACTCCGAAAATTTCCTGTGGTTTTTCTACCCGTTCGGATCGGATCCTGATTCTACGGATAGATCGGTTGTCACTTTAAAGCGCTTCCTTTTTTCAAAGAACCTTACCAATGTCTACAGACACAAGCGTGCACTGTTGTTAGCCGCGTAAAAACTCAAACGCCCGTAATTTCCGATAAATTCAAGAATGTTTCATCTAAAAGTTTGTTTTTTGGTACTTTCTGGTTATCAGGACGCCAGTCAACGGGTGCGATCTAAATCCTGATTTCGTCTGAAAATTTTTAAGTTAAAACAGATTAGTTGTTTTAAGTGAAAAAGGAAGCAAACTTACTATTTTTACATTAATAATTTTGATTTTATAAGATTTATTATGTTTTTTTTTAATTTTTACAAATCTGGCGATGTCATGTCATCATTTTTACGTCACAAATTTCGCACGATTATGCAAATTGGTTTTAAGCATCCGCGTGAAGTGTATTCCTTTCGCTTAATTTCTTTGTTTTTAGATTTTGTGCAGCAAATTTTTGTTTTTTCTACATTATTTAGTAATACTTATCGAAANGCAAAAACGCAAAAAACCGCCTGTAAATCTTGCATGCTGCTTTATATTAACACTTCCTTTGTTACTCAACACTTCCATTGTTAACACTTCTATTATTGACACTTCCATTGTTACACATCTTCGAAGTCAACCACTTTCAACCCCATATCTCCCGCACCCTTATAGCTATCAAGATGCAACCACCATAGTGCATGAATGGAGACTTGGGCTACTACCACATGCAAACACCATTCATGTGCAATGTGAAGTTTTGGCTAAAAAGTGAAATATAGGGACACACATGTCCATATATATATATATATATATATATAGATTAAGGGTTAAGTACTACACTTGCCAATTTAAACTCTGATCTCACATTCTTTATAATAATTAAATAAAATTTATAAAATAGCTGAATTCAAGATGAAACAATATAGATTTATATCACTTATCTAATTGCCTAAATCTAGGGGCAAACAAAACTAGATTTAGATGAGAAAAATAGATTCTAAAGTGACAATGATGTCCAACACGTGGTATAGACTTCGATGTTTTGACTTAAAGTAAAATGGCGGTCGATAGTACTCGTCGTTGTCACCAAGAGCGCTGTATCTAAAGTCACAGCCAATCTATGTAGTAGTATATTCTAGCTCGTTGTTCTTCAATAACGGAGGTCGGTGAACTATTGTAGTACATATGTAAGTTAATATGGGAGGGGATTTGTCAAACGTATGTCATTGTGCATTTGTTCACAAACAGGGAAGGAGAAGATAAAAGTTGCTAAAAAAATTACACATTTAATGAATGAACGACCCCTAAACTAATTGTTAATTTGTAATTATTAATTACAGTTTAAATTAATACAGTATTTCGATCATTGTACACAGGACGTCCCAGAGGATAACGAGAGCTCGGACAAAATACATACTGGGGCCCTATACTATTACGATATTAAAGTAAACAAAAAACATTGTATAGGGATCTTAAACTTCCTCGGGGTCAGGGAAAATTTGCTCTTTTTGCCCCCTCGGATCCTTGATTATGTAGATAACTAGTTGCTATTTAATTCAAATAACTATTTCTTTACACGAAAATACTGATTTTATTGAAAAATAATCCTAAAATAAATAAAAATTTTTAAAAATTGAAACAATTATACAGTAAATAGTTTTTGAAAAATAAAATAAAGCTAATTTAATCGGGTGACCTACAAGGGATAATCGATATATCTTCTAGGAGCTATAGCAACAATGTTTTTCTATATACGGTCGCTTAAAATATACAGGAACACGTGTCTTTCGATTCATTTGTAGTAAGTTTTGACACGAAGAATCTAGAATTCATCCAAATAGTTTTCCTTAGGCTATAAATGACATATTTATAATCGTATTGTAAGTTTTCGAATTTCGAGTTATTTATTTTAAAAAGTTATTCCTAATGTACGACTGTAGACTTTACGATCTCCCGCTTTTACGACAGATTTACGAAACAACGTATATTTTATTGGCCTCTTGTGAGCGATTTCACAGAGACCAATAAAGCTGTTTGTTTCGAGGAACGTATCCTCAATTTATGATATGCAATATGTCAATAACATTGTTTACCTACAAAACCGATTGGGTCGCAAAAGCGGGGGATTTTTTGTTTTCTACGTCATATAGTATTATATTAAATTATATTTATACAGTTTACAGATAATTATATATTTTATTACGAGTGTATAGGTTCACGAATTATATATAATCTTTTACATATTTGTCGTCATTGTTTTTTCTTTTATTTGAAATCCTCAGGATAAAGATTTCAATGGTTAATATTGTAGTCCTACGAGTATCGTTTAACAGATAAACTAGTCAATCTAGCTCATACCTAGATTATAATGCCTGTGATTAAATGGTTTAATACTTATACAGATTAAGCCCAGGCATTAACCCAGTATTTTCAATCTCTTTATAGTAGTGGGCATCTCTAACTTGATAATTTTTTCTTGCTGTACCACTACGTTTTATCTCTCTTGTACAGTACAATAACAATTCGTTGTTTTACATAATTATAAATGAATACGCGAGGATCAAAACAAGGCAAATCATTATATGATGTCTGGTTCACTTTGTTTTCGCTTTGAACTGTGACAGTCAATAGTATATTTAAAGTTATCAGGAAATGGCTATTGTTGTTTTCGTTTAGTTACAAAATGGGTTCCTATTTTGAAACACATTAGTGTATATCCCGGTACAAAAAGTATTATATTTACGACAGCTATGCGTCATCGTATTCTGAATTCACGATTCGAAAGACAGCAGTGCAAATTTTGTTTATCTTGAAGGTATTAAAAAGAAAGGGCCGAATGAGGTGTACACTTTTCTCTTCAATTACATTGAATATGATGTTCCATTCGAAGTGAAATGAAAGAGCAGCACCTCTTTGCTTGACGCGTGTGATGGACAAACAGAAACAATGCACTCACTCATCTGCAGCTAATCTTGACTTCTAACGAAAGATTTCAGAGTGTGCGCCAGTTGTTTCCGGTATGATGCCTCTTTTACCTCCCCCGCGATAGGAATTTTTGAACAATTAAATGAAAAACAAAAATAGCTGCTCGAATTTACATTTCAGAAGAATATGTACAGATAATACAGAACTGCGGAGAAAAATCCCGTGTTTCTATCGAGTCGTGGGAAAAGTTACAAGGAAAAGCCACGTTTCTCTCTCTCGGTACAAAATGCTCGCAAGTTCGTTCGATTATCGAGAAGTGGTTGTTTATGGGAGTTCATGTACGATTTTATTAGCGCTTTCTTCAATGTTTTAAAGGCGCAGAAGTATCCCAACTTATCTGCGACTCCTATTCAAGATTAGTTGCTCATTAAAATGAAAAAGATAAAGGAAATTCGAAAAGTAGTGGGTCATGTGGATTCTTTACATATGGTGTTCTACACCATCCTAAGCTGGATAAGTTGTATATGGCAACGCGACACGCGGGCGATCTGCCGAGGGGGGGTGTCTTCTGGGAGGACTTTCTATAGGGAAAATGGCCCCTATTTGGGTGTTACAAACGTGAAGACTCCATGTTTGCGAGGCGCGAACCCACGACTAACTACCAGTGTTCAATAGTTTTACCTGATGGACTCCTAAGCTAGAAGACAGTCGAGAGAGACAATGAAAATGAAGATGAGAACAACAGAGCTGATTGATGTTTTTCTTTGTTTCATGTCTGTGGATTAATAAAACCTTAAAAAAGTTCAGTGTTAGTGCCATGGGCGTCTGCAAAAAGTTTTCCAGGGGAAAAAGTTTAGAATTATCGTCATACTAGGTCGTTTCTAAGATATTTCCAATTTTAGCCTTAAAATCGCCTTAAATTATCCATAAAGGAGTGACCTAAATCCAATTCTCCAATACGTCGTCCAAATAATCGAATATACTATTACTATTATCACAAGGAGGAATTCCTGACCATTATACAATACTATAATGGTCAGAAAGTCACTTGGCAAATTAGAAATTTTATTTTTTTTAAATCTAATTTAACCAATAAAAAGATTAAATTTGAACATCTCAACGAATATATTATATTACCTAATCTATTATTGACTATTAATAATAATAATCCGCTCATAGCTCTACCGTCCTTGGTCCTTTTAAAACTGGTATTACCTCTATAATAAATAAATTTTGCGTAATTTCTAATTCTTTGATAGATAGATATCCAGGTTTCCATTAAGATGCAGGTTTCATAAAAAAATTAATAATAACAAATTAACCATGTAATTATTTTTAATTAATTGATTATTTTCAGTCGTTTTACGTCAAATTAATAAAAAATGGGTCAAGCCATATCACACTATTATCGCCGTAGTACAGTCGCCGACGACAGAAGAGTCGGGTTGGAGTATACGCGCATCAATAAAATTATCTTACGAGAAATTGTCGATTGGTTAAATGAATTTACGAAAAATTACAAAAGAGAATCGGATTTAAAGTTTAAATCACCTCTGATATGGCACACGAAACTAAGAGAAGAAAACTTCTCTCCTAGAGTAAATCAGACAGAGTATGAAATTTCTTATGTTTATTTTTTAAATTAGATTAACATAATTAAATATATATATATTTTTTCCTATTTTAATTTTTAAATTGTTTGATTCAGAGATTTAATTCCAATTTTTAGTTGCTTCATTCTATGTCGTGGTCCCTTCCCACTTGGCCTTCTCCGTTGTGAACGTGGCCGAAACCGTAACGGGTTTAAGATTGTCTTAGTATCTGCAGGATGGACAGAATTTTTAAAAAGTTCTATAATAAAATTAATTTTTTTTACTAGCATAAAAAAAAGTCTTTTATATAACCACTTAAAAAGGATTTTTTGGACGAATAAACCGAAATGTTATGTCCTTCGAATCCAACCCTCACCCGAGTTCAAGAATTACTTAGAAGACAATTAATTCTCGGATACTTTCTTGATATATAATTCTTGAGGTATTTCAAGAAACTAAGAGTATTTGGGCAACTTTTATTTTGAAGATCATTATTCCTGAATCCATCTTCTGTAAATGGTAAAATTATGGTTTCCAGATTAACACTTTCGTGATGGATCCGGAATAAAGGCCCTCTTAGTGCCCACTGGGTAGAAAGAGTGGAAAAAAAAAGAATATGGTGAGATCGTGAGGGAGGAATAATCATGCATATTTCTCATAAATAATACAAAGATTCGGAATTGAATTCAAATCTGGGTTCCTCGAAAGAAAAATATACCTCTACTGCTGAGGAATCCGAAAAGATACAAATAGTGTAATTTAAAATATGAATCTGTATTTTATAGGAATGTATTTTATTCGTCAGTAATCTTCCTTTGGGTGACAGCCAAAATTAACTGTTCTTTTTGAACTTGAGGCCCAAAAAAAAAACATGGTTAAATGTTAAATTTTTCCTTCGCTATGCTCTCATTTACCACTTATCATCAAAATATACAATTAAAAATTAACATCCAATACATCTTTTCTGTATTGAATGTCATTTTTATCCAATATATATCGTAGTATAATTAAAATTCTTTACTATCCTCTAAATTTGCAATGTACAGTGCAGTATATCTCAAAAAAACTGATGATTAAACAAAAGATATTAATAAGAAATAACATTAAAATCCTTCTTCTTTACCTTAATTAAACTGAAATTATTTTCAGCGATTTTGACAAATTAACGAAAGAAGATATAAAAATACACAATTTACCAGGAGGAGGAGGAGGTTTACTTCACATTTTTTCATTTAAACAAGCTCAGACAGTTATTAGAATCGCGGGTTCTTACGAAGCTACAGAAGAAGTTAGATGTTGTCTCGAAGGTATTTTTTAAAAAAATAACTGGAATTAATAGGCGTATACTTAATAACATTAATTCTTTGTACCATGTAATATTTGGAGAACGAATCTTTACGTTAAACGAATAGAGCAGGATCAAATGATTTCGATCTAATTCTTTATTTATTTTTAATGTTTAAAGATTTAATGATTGATTGATCTGACCTTGATTATCTTCAACTATTTTTCGGGATCAAGCGGTTAAGGATAAATGAAGAGTTGAATCAAAATCATTATCAAGACAATGATAATGATCTTCGACTATTATCTTGATAACGATTTTGATCTAATTGTTCATTAATGGTCAAACATTGCTTGATCGTAAAATAGTTGAAGATCATTGATATATCGATGACTTTCATAGTATCATCAGTTGAAATTCTAACACTTGTGAATTTTGCATTTCTCTAAGGATATTTTTTACTTAAGATCGCACTAAAAAATAAAATACTGTAATTCGATAAAAACGTAATATTTGTTAAATTCCATATAGAAAATCCTGATCCTCTCGTCAACATTCTTGGTGATGCATTTGCTAATGTCGAAGAAGTAAATAAAGGGATCTTCCCTTATATAGATCTAGCTACTGAGGTATCGTTTATAAAGTTCTTGTTAAAGTAAAATTGACAAAAATTATAATTTGACATTTTCTAGCAAGAGGCAAAGAAAAAGGATCAAATGGAATCGGTTAAAAAACATTTATATGATTCTAAGCTTAATTCCGATTCCCTGCAGTTGTTGATGATACTTCAACAATTTGATACGCATTTATTAAAAGTTATAGTAAAGGAAATGTCAAGGTAAGAATTTAAATCTTTTATTCAAATAATAGCCTAGCCTCTTAAAATATTATTCGGGGTTGCAATATAGCTTATTATCTGTTGAAAGTTTGTTGTAAACATAGCATTATGAGCGTGGAGGATCGTGGCATCGGGGAAACTATTAGCAGAAGCAATATCAATTGAATTGGCAATATCAATGAGAACCGATGAAGTAACTGCGGTGCTAGTCTATGTAATGGCACCATTATAATTATTTAATTTAATTCATTGTTTGCTAAAAAATGAACTTTAGAACTGGAAGATCTATCATCCACTGTAGCAGACTCAAGCCGCAGCCTAATACAGTGGATGATACCACGCCAATATCACTTAAAACAGCACTTCAGAATGTGCGAGAAGTTCCAAAAAATGGTTTTGTAGCAGTTTTATTACATTCTCATTACTGTACGTAACGGGAGAATAGTTTTAAATTTTATAATTGAGTGCATTGTAATGTTTTGCCATATTCCATAATTGAAGATACGAGCGGATGAAGGTGTTATGTTATTGATACAATCATTCAAAACCGAATTATTCTTCACGAATACATAAAATATATTGCGTTTGTCTGTCAAGTACCATCATCAAAGATTTCAGAAATTAAACAACACCGTAATTCAATCTGCAATATGCAAGTTCGTGGATATATTTGCGTGAACATCACTCAAAACTTTGATTTTGTAAAATAACACGATTCACTCGTGTCTTATTTGTAACTTATTTCAGGATTTTATAGTAAATTATTAACACATTTGTATTAATAATAGTGCACATACAGGGGCGGATATATTTATGATGATAAATCAATTTTTGTGGGCCTTGACACTTGTTAGCCCCAAGGCTTAAGCCTGCCCCTGTGCACATATACTACATACACTATAATTACTTACTATAGTCTATAGTCAGCTTTCTTGTTCGGTGTCATCCTCCGAACTGTTCCTATTCTCACTTTTGTCGATGTTCATCGCGACATCACCAATAAATTTAGTAATGCCACTGCTCTATTGTATATGCTGGTCAAGATTTGTGTAATATCTTATACGCACACGATAACACCAGTTTGGGAAAGTCACATACCTGTAAACTTATTAATGTTATTAAATATTTTAAAACAGGAATATACGTTTAAATAAAGAAACTCTAGAAAAAGAATTAAATTTATTAGATGCATTTAATACTTATTCCAAAAGCCAAGCTATACGATTTACAAATTTTGCAATTGGTAAGTTTTTAAAAAAAAATTTCTATAAATATTTATATTATAATGAATTTTTAAATACGTATTGCCTTTTCAGATACGTATTTGATACCCAGCACTGGTAAATCTGCACCATTATGGAGACAATTACACGGAGATATTGCTTATTTAATGGTCGAACTTTCTGACGGATCCTCGCTATCCGTCACGTACAATACAAACGGATGTTTTTTAAATAAAGTTAGCTAAATCTTTTTATTTCAGTAATAACAAAAAAAAAATTTTAAAATATTCAAAATTAAAAATGTTATATCGAGTTAACACTTTATAAACAGTACTAATTACTACAATAGACTCTACTGTACTCAGATTTGTTTTTATTTGTGACACCAGTATAAAAACAATACGGCCACCCTCGAACTACCGTATAAAGTCTTTAAGATTAGAATTAGATTCGAATCCAAAACCGCTGTCGTAATTATAAGGATTATTGGGTAGTCGTTGTTTGACACGTAACACCTGAAAGGCATCAAACTTTCATCCATTCTAGTGAGCCAGATGTTTATCATAAGCTCAGCTAACACGGATGAGAGAGGATCAATGTCCCGATCTATTATAACCACAAATAACTTTTACTGTGAATAATGCATTTTTAATATTGAACGTTTACGTATTTTGAAATAAGGTTTATTCATTAATTAAACGCATTAGAAATATTTCAACCGAACCTTATTTTTTCTTTCAAGGGTTTCGACAAAAGCAAGAACGATCTTAATTATGAAAGAGACGGTGAAATATTTCCTGATTTGATATCATTATTAAAAGCTTACAGTAAACAATTTTCTAAAGATTTTAATAATAAAAAGGTATTTTATAATTAAATTTTTATTACATACGTGTTTTTAAAAAGCATTTTTTTGTAGATAATTAATTTTTATGATAGTCCTTACAAGTTCATACAATCTGTAAGAAAACAATTATAATTTGACAAGTATTGAGTGTATTGTAGGTAATAAAGGTTCAAACCTATGGTATACAATATATTCTTTCTTCTTTTACAGGAATTTAGAGTGTTGGAAAATACAGGCCAAATGATTTCGGATGAAGGTACAGACTACCAAACGAAACAGAAATTAATAAAGGAAAGGATAACGAAAAAATCAGATAAAGAGGAGCAGAAATTAGCGACCGACAATCGATCTTCCTCAGTTTTTTCTAAACAGAGTTTAAGAAACTCATCGTTTAGCCCAGAACAGATTAGCAAGAACACCCAACAACCAACTAAAATAAACATGCGAGTGTTAATTTCGTCTTTGCAATTTTGTAAGATTTATTTTGATTCATAAGCAATTTTTATATATTTTATAGTAATCTGAACAGGTTAACAGCTACAACAGATAAAATACTTAAATTGAAAAAAGGCAGCGGTAATTTAATAAGACAGAAGAAAAATAGAAAAAAGCTATCCATTCCGAAGAAAACAGCTGTAAAGAAAGAGGAAGATAATGTTGAAAGTAAAAGCGAAGAGGACGACGACTACGAGGAAGAAGAGGAGGAAGAAAATATAGAAGGAAAAAAAGTGAAAGAAGAAACCGATGCTAAAGTAACGGCTGAAACTATCAAAATTTTAAAACTAATCAAAAGCTTGAAGGTACTGTGTATCTTTCTCGTTTATTAATAATTCAGTCTTAGACAATAAGCAATTTTTCCTCATTTGTGTCTGTACAGTCGACCCCCCCATAACACTGTTGATAATTCCGTTTTATATGAATTCCCTGTTGTACGAGTCACTTAGATTTTACAAATACGTGNCTCTCTGTATAAAATACAGTACTTAGAAAATAATCGTCGCGACACTTTCTTCTTTTAAGGGGAACGGTGGCACGGGAAATCGAATCGTCAATACATGTGTATTTTAACATCGCCCGCGGGCCCTAAGAAGGCCTATTTTTATCCAACCCGTTACGGGCACAGTACGAAAGGATAATCTGGGATGGGGCCTGACCTGTTTGCACAGACAACCCCGAAAATTTCCTGGGGTTTTTCTACCCGTTCGGATCGGATCCTGATTCTACGGATAGATCGGTTGTCACTTTAAAGCGCTTCCTTTTTTCAAAGAACCTTACCAATGTCCACAGACACGAGCGTGCACCGTTGTTAGCCGCGTAAAACCTCAAACGCCCGTAATTTCCGATAAATTCAAGAATGTTTCATCTAAAAGTTTGTTTTTTGGTACTTTCTGGTTATCAGGACGCCAGTCAACAAGTGCAATCTAAATCCTGATTTAGTCTTAAAATTTCTAAGTTAAAACAGATTAATTGTTTTAAGTGAAAAAGGAAGCAAACTTACTATTTTTACATTAATAATTTTGATTTTATAAGATTTATTATGTTTTTTTTTTTTAATTTTTACAAATCTGGCGATGTCATGTCATCATTTTTACGTCACAAATTTCGCACGATTATGCAAATTGGTTTTAAGCATCCGCGTGAAGTGTATTCCTTTCGCTTAATTTCTTTGTTTTTAGATTTTGTGCAGCAAATTTTTGTTTTTTCTACATTATTTAGTAATACTTATCGAAAATGGACTGTAAATTACCGGATATTTCGTACGTTGAAGAAGGCGATATTAGTTTTTTTTTTTTCAAAATCAAGGTATTTTTGCACCAAGGATCATCGAGTGTCTATGTATTTTTGTTCATCAAATAGTCCTAAACGGAGATGTCTTAAAAGCACGTGTAAAAAGAAGAGGATTATAACCACCAGACGATTTGTAGGATCACGCATTTCATTTTTAAAAAGCCATGCGATTCGTATGTCTATACAGCAACACATAGCTCACTCTACATTCCATCTAATTCGTGTGACCCTTATTGATACAAACTGGCAGCATTCCGGGTCCTGGTTAGTGTTACAATATGTACTAGTGGGACCCCAGCAGTCGTCCATCGTCAGTCGTAGAGCACACCACGTGTGTCTCCTCTTGTAAAGTGTTTAGTTGTATTACATTAGGTTTGCTAGTCGTCTTAATAGTGCAGTATACAACATATAACAGTTAGAAGAGCATGTTTGTATTGTATCAATAGAAATGCACATGACAGACTGAAGAAACTTGGTAGAATTCATGAAATGGTCAAAATCCTGGGATACAAAACTAGTACAACAGGACTGATTAGAAGTTATAAAGGAAGCAAGCAAAGACAAAAACAGTAGACTTAATACCACCACAATGTTTACTTTTAATAAGAACATAAACATCATGAAAGAAATGGCAGAGCATAAAGGCTCTAAAAAAAGCGCCAAATATTTACAATATATTGAAGATTGACAAAGATATGTTAAAGAAGAGAGAAAGCAAGCGTGTGCAAAATATCGCATGAAAACAAGCAATTAGAAATAAAGAATAATTATATTGGAGTGATGGAGTGACCAAAAGAAATGTGAGTTATCTTTAAAAGGATTAATATAGTGTAAAAAGGGGCATTTGCAGTACAGTATTATTCCAGATGTCACAAGCTGAAGGCTTTACAGTAAAATGGAATAAGACCAAAAAAATATAGTATACCCTGTATATATGCATATATATTATATTTTTTGAATGAGATATACAAAGTATATATATTTACGTCATTTCTGTTCTAAACAAGCTCCGCATTTTTAAAATTTAAAAATTATTCGATTCCGTTCGTCGAATCGCACAGATTTTGACTTAGGTCATTAGATTTGCCTTCTTTTTTTTCAAAATTAAATAATTCGAGAAAAGAATATTGAATTCTATTTACCGAAGAATAAACGAAGGTGAGTCCAGTTATCGATAAAAATAATTTTTGATTTTTTACTTTAAATAACTAATTATATAGAATTAATACGATAGACTACAGCAGATATCCACATTTACGACTCTTGATTCTAAAAACAAAGTAAAAAAATGCGATTCAAAACATTTATTAATTAAACTCATAAATTAAAGTCGATGGAAATCTTTGAAAGAAACAAAAATATAGATTCCGTTAAAATGTTGATAACTATATGTATTCGAACCCGGAATCGTAAGAAAAATCAAGACGACGGTAAGATTTACTCTCCGAATGAGGGAGTGGCGACCCCCCAAAGTGTAGCCTCCCCGTGCGAACAAAAAAGTCAAAGGAACCATACCCCTACGCGCGACCCTTCACGAGATATAGCCCTCCGAAAATTATGATACCAACGTAATAAAATATTAGAGTTCGATTGACAACGGTTCCTTTAATTAATTGGCTCTTCCAAACACAGATTAACTCGTTCGAAACTTACCCTAAACAGCCCGGTGTCGATAAACATGTGATAAAACTACCGAATACCGATAGTCGGTGAGGAATAAAGCCCCAACGATGGGTGCGATGCATGTTTTTCAGATTTTCACGTTTCTGACACCTAACTAGGGGGTTTTTCCTCGTAGAAAGTCCACCCAGAAAACACTACCCATCCCTATATCACTTGCGCGTGCCAAAAATAAAAAATTCGGGAAAATATATTTCATTGTTTGAAAAATATTATATACGGAATAGTACAGAAACGATTTTGTGCACAATATAAGCTACTTATAATAAAATTACGATAAATTTACTCTCTCTGTATAAAATACAGTACTTAGAAAATAATCGTCGCGACACTTTCTTCTTTTAAGGGGGAACGGTGGCACGGGAAATCGACGGAATCGTCAATACATGTGTATTTTAACATCGCCCGTGGGCCCTAAGAAGGCCTATTTTTATCCAACCCGTTACGGGCACAGTACGAAAGGATAATCTGGGATGGGGCCTGACCTGTTTGCACAGACAACTCCGAAAATTTCCTGTGGTTTTTCTACCCGTTCGGATCGGATCCTGATTCTACGGATAGATCGGTTGTCACTTTAAAGCGCTTCCTTTTTTCAAAGAACCTTACCAATGTCTACAGACACAAGCGTGCACTGTTGTTAGCCGCGTAAAAACTCAAACGCCCGTAATTTCCGATAAATTCAAGAATGTTTCATCTAAAAGTTTGTTTTTTGGTACTTTCTGGTTATCAGGACGCCAGTCAACGGGTGCGATCTAAATCCTGATTTCGTCTGAAAATTTTTAAGTTAAAACAGATTAGTTGTTTTAAGTGAAAAAGGAAGCAAACTTACTATTTTTACATTAATAATTTTGATTTTATAAGATTTATTATGTTTTTTTTTAATTTTTACAAATCTGGCGATGTCATGTCATCATTTTTACGTCACAAATTTCGCACGATTATGCAAATTGGTTTTAAGCATCCGCGTGAAGTGTATTCCTTTCGCTTAATTTCTTTGTTTTTAGATTTTGTGCAGCAAATTTTTGTTTTTTCTACATTATTTAGTAATACTTATCGAAAATGGACTGTAAATTACCGGATATTTCGTACGTTGAAGAAGGCGATATTAGTTTTTTTTTTTTCAAAATCAAGGTATTTTTGCACCAAGGATCACCGAGTGTCTAGGTATTTTTGTTCATCAAATAGTCCTAAACGGAGATGTCTTAAAAGCACGTGTAAAAAGAAGGGGATTATAACCACCAGACGATTTGTAGGATCACGCATTTCATTTTTAAAAAGCCATGCGATTCGTATGTCTATGAACGGTAGAATTAAGATCCTGTGGTTTCTGTCAAATGCGACTAGGCCTAAATCCAATTACTGCTGTGGACCGGAACAGTTATATGCCTGAGGTATGTGTTCAATCCCTAATAAATCTCCCTAATATTAAGATTGGCGGTGTGAATTTAATTGTAGAAAATGTCGGCGGCGTTTTTCCGCACCAGTGGGTGTGAGTAAATTAAGAAACAAACTATAACATTTTAGATTAATTCGTATTCAATGTTTCGGTTTAAGGCATTGTCTACTTGGATGTTTTTATCGGTTTTATATTATAGTAATTTGTTCTTGTAAGTCTAGTTACTATTCAGTGAATAAAGTATCGGTTAGAAAATATCTGATGAATTTTTTACTATTAAATATAAGTTATTGAACGACGAGCTAGAATATAGGCCTACTACATAAAGTGGCCGTAGCGACGCCATGTTTAAAGAAAACTGAATACACGTTCGCCATTTTCCTTTTAGTCAAGGAGTGTTGTTTAATGGCGACGAGCTAGAATATTTTAATTAGTTGTGTAAAAGTGTGCAAAGGAAAGGAAGAGTTTTATCTAGGTATAGTTTAACCGTTAAAGGTTAAAGCGGTGGGGAGATAGAGGGGCGTCATGTGTTGAACTTAATGAATATGTTATTCGTTATTAACATTACGATTTTTTATATAAAACTTATCACTACCCTCAAAATTAAGCTTTTTGCCATTCGATAATAATTAAAAATATAAAAAGTTATAAGAAAGTTTCTTCTTCCAATAGTGAGACTAATGATATTTATCACGTCTTTCTTAATTACCCGCAATTAATATCGATTACACTTTAAACAGCTTACTTTATTTCGCTTATTTAACAATGCACTTCGGATTGGTAATTTTTCAATCCCCCTTCAGGCTCACGTCTTCAGTATCTAATGATGTCTACAACAACGAACAAAAGGTTAGTTGGTCTTAATATACTTTTATCATCCAGAATGATGCGTATAGTATTTGTATACATCCTAATGGCACATTTTCTACATATCAATCTATTTCATTTACTGGCATGTTTTCTTTGTCTATTTTTGATGGGAAATTGCAACGCTTCTTCCATCTTCCGCAGTTATTAGCTCCTTATTATCTCTTAGAAGGATTTTAACTTCAACAGTGTGGCTTATAACATGATAAAGGTCAGAATGTAGTTTTTATTGTAAATATTTTCACAAGTTGAAACCAAAATTTTCACGAACAAACTATAACTATAATAATAATATAAGAACAGTACTTATATTCTGCAAAAGAAGAAAAAACACTGTCCGAAAAAAATCAACAACGTACTGAATGTGGTATTGATCAGACTGACCTTACTACATTATAAATAATCGTATGGCTGAGAGTAAAGCCCTTCAAGATCGTGATTAGATTATAAAAATATATTTTAAAATTTATAAAATTTAAATAAATTTATCATAGAAGATAATACATAGGTGTCTTATGCTGTCCTTTTTTCGCGCACTTCAGAAAAAATTAAGTTTCACTACTGAGTCGACATTCTTCTGCCTCAATATGTAAAACCTTTTAAAAATTTTCCTCTGGCGATGGCATAATTAAAATAATAAATAAATTTGATAAAAAAAATTGCCAGGACGTATAAAAATATTGTTATACTAGCTGCAAGGACCCGCTTCGCTGGGTTTTTATTTGTGGGCAGAAAGTACTGTAACGATAGTGAAGATTAAGATAATTACATTATAGCCAATCTTACCCGTTTTCACAGAATGCAAGAATTAGGTCCACCGTTTCCAGACTAATTAGAGAATATTTACATGAGTCTAAAAATATGTTCGATTTCCTGCAAAAATGCAAAAAACCGCCTGTAAATCTTGCATGCCGCTTTATATTAACACTTCCTTTGTTACTCAACACTTCCATTGTTAACACTTCCA